>NW_006240096.1:9786-16081 GCF_000226075.1 Solanum tuberosum
GAAACTCCTAACCTTAGCTTGAAACTCTAAGCTCTTTGCTTGACTTGACACTTGAGTCTAAAAATGAAGTTAAAACGTTCAATAAAGACTCTTGAACAACTTGCTTGACTTGCTTAACTTGCTTAACTTCTAAGCTTAACTCTGAACTTCACTTAACTCCTAACTTCACTTGACTTCTAACTAACTCTCCTTGAATTGGAATTTTGGATTCAAGGTGTTTGATCACATGTTACGGATGAGTTCTTGACTTTTAGAAGTACCTTGGAGTGTTGGAACAACTAGGAAACATAGGTACAATACCTAGGAACATGCATGAGAAAGTGGGGGATAAAAGAGAGGTCTTGGCATCCTTGGCGCTCTGCAAGGCGCGGAGTGCCAGCCCTAAAACTTCAGAGGTGAGTTTGGGGCGCTCTGGCAGGCGCGTCGCGCCAGGCCCCCAACCCAGAAATTTCAGCAAGTTCATTTTCTCGTTTTCTCACCCTATTTCGCCTAAAATCGAATGGTTTCTTCCCCAATCACTTAGAATCATTAAAAATCCACAATATACACTAGATTCAACTCATAATTCCATCTGGGAACATGCACCAAACAAACAAGAAACTTCAACAACACAACCACAAACTTCAACCAACACAACCACAAACTTCAACAAGAACAACCACAAGGATTCAACAACACCTACGGTCATCTACGGTCAGACCTACGGACCATGGATCGAATGACGGTCCGTGCTGGTCGACCGTAGTTTGTGTCAGAGGCTGGGTAAGGGAAGTCTCGATCCAAGGACACAGACCACGGACCGTGGTCTGATCTACGGACCGTGGGTCTGTCCGTGAGTCGGGACTTAGCCAATTTTCTGAGCTGGTTTAGGGAGGGGTTGTAGTGGTGAACCACGGACCACCAGCACGGGCCGTGGTCTGACCTACGGTCCGTGGATGGTGACCGTAAGTTGCACCTGACTAAAAACACCCACATTACTTTCTGTCTAGCCTAGACCCAAAAATTCACTCAAATCTATAATCAAATTCCTAATCTTGATGCCAATAACATGTCAACTCTTTCAATGTTCTCCATGTATTATCAACATACTGATATTCATATAATTTTATACCATTATATTTAATTATTTATCTCAATATAGCAAAACTTGAATTATAATGTAATAACTATGAAAAGAAAATAAGCAAAAGACCAATTCGTTCCATCGACAACTTAGTAGATGACGTGCAGATTGTGGAACCTTACTCCCAAACCAATGATTCATTCTATGTTATCGCAACCCCCTATGATTAGCCTATAATCATTACCTAATCATTACTCACAATGTTCTACCAATGTAATATAATTTCCTACAGAATTCAAGTAGCAGCACCTCAATTTCTTTTCCTCAACAAAAATATGGACTAACATCTAACAAACAAACAAAAAATAAACTAAGGAATGAGAATTATTAACCAAAAGACACATAAACAGAGTGCTTTAATGATTAAACCTAAATAGTGAACAACATCGACTCTTTCTAAAAGTAATAATCACGAAAATTCTTACCTGAAATAGGCGCCGCAAGGGTTTCTTTTTTTCTTCTGGGTTTACCAAAATATATCAGAAATTGTTAAACCTCAATTAACTTATTCTAAAATATGAGTCATATATGGTATTAAATAAGTTATGGTCTTAGCACATTAGTCACCAATTAAAATTAATTATTTAAAAATCACCCACCTAAACAATCGTAATTAACAAATAGCTCAAAAATTTCCAAGTTTTACGGGTCATTACATTATCCACCACTAAAAACCATGTTCGTCCTCGAACATAAGGAAGAAGAAGGAAGAATAACCCACGTTATCAAAAGCTCAGTTATGACCTTCTAGTCGGTGTTCGTCTTTCCAAGTGAGCTCCTCCTTAAGACCACTCCATCAAGATCAACTACTAAGAATTGAACTTTCGAATCAAACTTTGGAAGATCTACAAATCATGAGTGATTATTAAGCCACAGACTAATCCACGAACCCAATCTAAACTGAAACTCATTGGACCTTAACACAACCATCGTGACGAATCTTTTCTCACATAACCAAGATAACCTTCTGAATCAATATTGACTACAACCAGAAGTGAGCCTGAATCAACCACCAGGCACTTATAATGCACAGACCATCACATATCTTATCACAATTCCTTTTCACAACATAATCTTTTCACGAGCTTAAGTTATAAAAAATTGATCTTTAGACATCGGGTACCCATCAAGGGAGAATCAAACTTATCTAACTCAAAGAAGAAATTGATTAAGTAAACACCCAACAAGCGATACACTTCAAAATGCAGAACCTCTAACAATACTCTTAGACAATTGTAACTCTTCATAATAGCTCTTATATAAGTTCTCATAAGCAAGGTTGTGCGTGTAGAACCACTAGTATACTTCTACTGTCCCAAACAACACTAAATCTTTCATAACTGAAACGACCAAGTCTGATTAAGGATGCCACCCTACCAAGAGGACAATCATAGGATCGGTACACCCGATCCACCACTAGTAACTCACCCATAGAAGCGAAAACACACACGGACGTAGAAAGTGAATCATACTCTAAACTACGTCCAGAATGAAGTAGTTTGTCACATAAGAATATACAGAACCAAAGTCGAATAACTCTAGATACTCTTTCCATAGTGCCCATATCAAACATTTTCATTCATCTAACTCTATCACTTTGATTTTCTAGCTATCCACAATCACCAATCTAGTCCCTATTATAGCCGCACACATACTCAATTTATCAAAACCCTACATATTTCTCGTAATACTTCACTAAAGCCACAACTCTTAATACTAAAAAACATCATAATCACACCGACCATTTACCTTACTCTCAAATCGACATTTTTATCAAAATCTTCTTAGCATATTGTTGCCTACAAAATTTCAAACTGTGGCTCATTTTCTTTCCATTTAAGCATCCCATGATAGATATGAGTCCCACCCAAAGCTGATAGCACTAATTCCAAATCTGATAGTACCCACTTATCGACATAAAGCTATTAAATCATACCCACACTCAAGTTCACACAAACTTTCACATACCATGTTTCAACTATCATTTCAAACTATCACATACTCATGCCAAACTCAGATAAATCCTTAGTCACTCCAATAATTCTATATAATATAAGCTCATAACATCTATTAACCGTTAAATGTGTATGTAAGACATCATAACAATTTATATAGCCCCATCAATAGAGTGGTTTCAATCCCATCGAAGTCCTCCATAACTATGTAGAAGTATCGATCCAAACTATTGCACATCCAAGAGTCACCTACCATAATTTTAACAATCTAACCCTACATAACAACACATAATCTTCCACACATCATTGTTCTTCACCCAAATCAAAACTCAATCATTATAAAAGTCGTTGATAAGCCCTAGTAAGTGTGTGTCGAATCAATTCACATCTCATAGTCATATCTGAACACAAAGGCAAAAATTCATACAACTTTCAATATCAAACCAAGGGTTTATATGAAAGGTCTTATTCCTTCACTTTTCTTCAATTCTTTCCATGGTGCAAAATTCTAAATATCTTGAACTCTTCAATACACTAGACTCTTGTTCCTCTTGTTGACTCGCTTACCAATCTTATCATTTGACCAACAACCCATGACATTTCTACCTTATCCTCTAAACCAAACCATTACGTGGAACTGCCCATAGGTATAACAATCAAAAGTAAGCAAACTTACTACTCAAATTATTCTTAAGTCCTTCCAAATACTTCATACTCAATGTGATTGATCATTTCTTACCTTACCATTCCATACCTTGACAAAACATACGATGGTGTCTTGAGGATCAGAAGCAGGATTTGTGTGGCCAAGACGGGTGAGTTGACTAGACTGATTCTTGAAGAGGCCCATTGTTCTCGATATTCTATCCATCCGGGAGCAGCGAAGATGTATCATGATCTGAGTCAGCATTACTGGTGGTGTGGGATGAAGAGAGATATTTTAGAATTTGTTTCTAGGTGTTTGACTTGCCAGCAGGTCAAGTGTGAGCACCAACGTCCCGGGGGTGTATCTCAGAGGATGCCTATTCCTACTTGGAAGTGGCAACGGATCACTATGGACTTTTTTGTGGGTTTGCCTACCACAGTGGGTGGTTATGACTCCATTTGGGTTGTTGTTGACAGGCTGACCAAGTCTGCCCACTTCATTCCGATTCGGGTGAAATATACGGCAGAGAAGTTAGCCGAGCTATATATCAGTTAGATTGTGCGACTACATGGGGTTCCTGTTTCTATTATATCAGATCGAGGTTCACTATTTACTTCTCACTTCTGGAAGGCATTACAACATGGTTTGGGTACTCAGCTAGATATGAGTACAGCCTTTCACCCTCAGACAGATGGTCAGTCCGAGCGGACGATTCAAGTGTTGGAGGACATGCTCCGAGCATGTGTGATCAATTTTGGTGCTAGATGGGATCGACATTTACCCTTAGCAGAGTTTGCCTACAATAACAGTTATCACTCTAGTATTCAGATGGCCCCATTTGAGGCGTTGTATGGCAGACCATGTAGGTCTCCGATCGGTTGGTTTGATTCGACAGAGATGGACTCTTTGGATACAGGCTTGCTTAGAGATGCTATGGAGCAAGTCCGTATGATTCAGTATAGACTGTTGACAGCCCAGAGTCGACAGAAGAGTTATGCAGACCGGAGAGTTAGAGCCTTAGTGTTTATGGAGGGAGATCATGTTTGGCTTAGAGTGTCACCTATGAAGGGTGTGATGCGGTTCGGCAAGAAGGGCAAGCGTAGCCCTAGATTCATTGGACTTTTTGAGATTTTGAGTCGAGTAGGAGAGGTGGCCTATAAGTTGGCCTTGCCACCTAGCTTGTCGGCAGTTCATCCTGTTTTCCATGTCTCTATGCTTCGGAAGTATATTCCGGATGAGTCACATGTGCTTTCACTCGATTCAGTGGAGTTGGGTCCAGACTTGACATTTGAGGAGGAACCTATAGCTATATTGGACAGGCAGGTTCGAAAGCTTAGGACCAAGGAGATTGCTTCAGTGAAGGTGCAATGGAAACACCGATCAGTGGGAGAGGCAACTTGGGAGACAGAGTCTGACATGCGTGCCAAATAACCTCAGCTTTTTGAAGCTTCAGGTACTTTATTTCACCTTATGTTCGAGGACGAACATGATTTTTAGTGGTGGATAATGTCATGACCCGGAAAGTCATTTTTGGAAATTTTGAACTATTCATTTAACTTAAGTTAATTAATCGATAGTTAGTGGGTTAAAGTGATCATTTATTAAAGACTCTATACCACTTGACCATGGGTGAAAATGAATTAAATTATTTGGGGTTTAATATTTGGGTCATAACTGAAAAAGGAAAGAAGAAAAGGGCGTAGGGTTTCGGCATTCGCGAGTCTCGATCTGCTTCAGGTACTGCATCAAGTGCTCTGTATGCTCTTCATTAGTTTCTACATATGTATATGTGTGGAAATAATAATATATTAGGTAGGAATATGATGATTTGCTTCGTATGTTTGTAGATTAGATAGGTGCAGTGTATCCTTTTGTTTTACCATTAATTCTTTACCAATTATGGATTGGTATTAATGGAGTGATGATTGGGCAATGATTCTTTTTTTTAAAATTAATCATTGGGAATTAAGAATGGCATATACAGTATGTCACTGTAAGTTGATTAAGTTGTGCGGTACCGATTGTAAGTTTATTTTTATTTTATTTTTAATTATCGTATTATGAATCAATTTTTAATATATTGGTTGGGTGATTTGATTATAGACAATTTGATGTGTATTGCTCAACATTGAAAAAGAGAAACGACAAAATATTTGTCATAAATGGAAGGATAAGGTGAATGGAAATTGGTAGTTGTTCAACGTGGGTCTTGGAAAAATTGTGTGACTAACTTTAATGAATAGTTGATAGGTAATGATTGCTACACTATGTGTGGTTAGCAATTAGGAATTTGAATTGGAGATACAGTGAGGACGTATGTATTCTTAGGTTCGGAGGTGGTGTTCTTTTCGTGGATGATTGGTAATTTAGCTTAATCTCTTATTATTATCACATTATGAGTTAAGTTTTGGCATATTAAGATAGGTAATTAAATATTAGATCTATCGTATCATATAAAATACAATTCGAATTATGATATTGGAAAAGAATTAAAACTTAACCCTAAGCTTAAAACTTAGGAACTTGATTATAGATTTGGGTGATCGTATGGGTCTAGGCTAAACCTATAGT
>NW_006240096.1:16368-19248 GCF_000226075.1 Solanum tuberosum
GAAAAGGGAAGGCTCAAGTCTCGGAGTGATTGTTCGGTTATTTGAGGCAAGTGGATTTCTAAACCCTTGTTAAGCGTATGGAATTCGTGTATTTCCTTGTGGTATATGTTTGGGAGTAATGTGATCAATTGTTTGTGTGATGTGTTGAGAATTGTTTGAAAGGCTTGTTGAATCATTGTTGATGTTGTATCCTGATTGTCTTGTTGTGAATTGTGCAATGTTATGAAAATGGTCATCTCCTCATTATTTGTGTGAACATGTCATTTGCATTGTTCTGAGACATGGTTCTGACAAGTGTTATGTGCATTGAGAAAGAATAAGAAATTAAAGAGGATGTACCATTTCGAGGGACGTATCGCGCGCCGCGATGGCTGCATGGACATATATATCCCCTATGGGTCCCGGACTGAGAGACAGCGAGTGTGTATCATTAGGTCAGACATGCATCACTATACTTGACATTGCATTTCATTGCATTGCACATTTTTATTATTGATGAACTTGATCTTGTGTGTTGCTGATCTTGTGAGTGCCTTTCTGTGAAACTTGTTATTGAGAATATATAATCTGTTAGAGTTTTGTTGTTGAGCTGTATGCTTTGTAAACTGTGAATTGTTAGGTTGGGTTGGTTTTATGCAGGTTGTAGTTATGGAGGTTAGGATGGGGTGTAAGGAGTACCCGTATTCTGTTCCCTTAGCTTGTGTTTAGAGGTTTGCTTGTTGAGTACCGTGTGGTTTGGTACTCACCCCTTGCTTCTACAATCTTTTGTAGGTTACGAGCCCGGATCTTTGTGATACCTTCCATTCTCCTCCTTTTCGAGGCTTTCTGTGGAGATCTGAGAGGTAGCTGTTTGTCATCTCAGCGAACCTTCTTACTCCTGTTTATGATTTTGTTTTTACTTGAAAGACAACGTCATTTGAGACTTGCGTATTTTATTTCAATTCTAGTATTTACATTAGAGGCTTGTGCACGTGACAACCAGGTTTTGGGGGTTGAATTAAGTCGACTTGTTTTCGTAATAGTACTTGTTATTGAACTTTGCTTTATTTCCGCACTTTATCGAAATGATTGGGTTTTAGGCAGACTTGTCTTGGTGGGATACGACGAGTGCCAGCACATCCATTTATGGGTCGTGACACCAACAAGATCACACACGCTGAGAAACAAGGTGTACGACACTATTTTCTAGGTATACATATTTGAAAAAGACATATTTTTTGTGATTCCTTTATTTTAATGTGAATATTAATTATCAATGCCGGTAGTTTTTGTAGTTATTTTATATATGAATGAAAATATAATAATGACTCTAGCTAAAACTTTTCTTATATAGTTTTCTTAATTATACTTTTGGTTTTCAAATATATGTTCATCTAAATAAAACTATTCTGAAATTTATGTTGCATGCAGGGCTCGTCGATGAGGTGAAGCAAATTTTCATTACAGATGCAGATTACACCAAAGGAATCCGACTGTCCATTGGTGTCCCTGAAATGGCCAAATATTTAATGGAAAGAAAAAAATATAGACGTAGATGATGAATCAAAGAAGATTAATTTTTCAAGCTTCAATTTCAATATCAAGCGTAATACTCGTATATTAATTTATATCCAACTTGACAAGATTCAACGATTAATAAATGAGAAAATGTGGTCGGTGCATCATATTATTATTACTGACGTTTTCAAAGAAGATAGAAAGAAGTTGTTGACGAAGCATGGACGAATACTGTTTTGCAACCATGCCTAGATATTGTGGAAAGATTTCTCAAAAATGATGATCACAATATTAGTATTGAGTGTACATAAACTATTATTATCTCTATCTCGTGTTATTTTTTCTCTTGGTCAATTTAAATTTTGACCTATTTTGTACAGTTTGTATCGAACTACAGATATGTATACTATTCTAGTCCGTAAAATCATTGTTATTTATAGAGTAAATATTTAAGCTTTATAAAAATATTTATTTTAAGGTCCGATCCAAGCGCCAAGTCCAAGTCCAAGTCCAATTCCAAGTCTTTGATATTTAATATATATTAATATAAATACCTACTTACACAATTACATGAGATCATTCTTAATGTCAAGGTAATAGAGTGAAAAAATAAATGACTATGAATGTTTGGGACGATTCTAACCTTAAAGAATTTTAAAGAATAACAATTCTTAACTACAAATTTAAAATTGTTACATAGACAAAAGAATAGAAAATAATAAATTTGCAATCTATCGGTAAGGATCATTTAAGAAAATACATTCTGCCTAATTCATCACGATGATGGAAGCTTCATTCAATAAAACATTTATCTATTATTACATGCTGCACAAGTAAATATAAATAATTGTAATTGAAATAGTTATCGATAATTGTTACTTCCCTTCCATTTGAATTAGACTTAGCACTTATGACGTGTTGTTAAATAGTGTATGAATTGACGCATTATCACTTGAATGTATTCCTTCAGAAATATTATTGAGTTCTTTTTACAATCCTTTTGAAATCCATATTTTCGTCAATCTTGTATGTGATCTCATAACAATGTGCATCTACAAACTTCATCCTAAAATTATTTAAGCCTAATCACCCAAATTCAAGCTGACGTATCTGTAGGTGTTTTTCAAGAATTATTCTTATCCCAAAAGATATGATTTTTTAAAAAATTTGGTATATACTAACTCATAAGTTCATAATCATATTTTTACTATAAATACCCAGTTATATGCGATCTCCAAACAATGTACATTTGTTAACTTTATCCTAAAATTATTTACTTGTCATTACCAAAATTCCAGTTGACATATCTATATATTTTTCAAAAGTCATTGATCTTATCCTAAAAGATATCAGTATTTCTGAATATGGTATGATAATTAATAA
>NW_006240097.1:0-3026 GCF_000226075.1 Solanum tuberosum
TTCACATAAAACTTTACATATAGCTTCATATGTGTATGCTAATACAATAATATAATAGCATTCATATAATGCCCTTCATGGCCTCAATTCACAATAATACAACAAATAACCACCTTCATCCTCATATTCCAACAATTAACAATACAATAACAATGATAATAACAACATTCAACTATACAAGCTAAGCTAAGCATAAGCCCCTAATCAACATGAAGACCAATTCACAATTTTGCCCATTCAAGGCTAACATCCCACATCCTTCAATTCAATAACAATTCTTAACAATTCAACATAGATAAATACATATATGAACAGTCCACAACAATCTACACAATGATCGTCCATCAATTACACAAAATCAATACACCCACTTTATGCCAACTTTAGAGAATTTGAGAAGACTTGGGTTCATGGGGATTTCTTTCTAAAAACCATTAATAATCATTAATAACCATATAAATTATCATTTAAAACCTTTTTATGCAAGAACCCATGCTAGAATAAAAATTAGGACTTTAGAATTTTTGAAGAACTTTGAAAATACTTTGAATTAGCTCTTTGATTGAAAAAAAGAATCAAAGATAAAGAGTCCCCATACCTCTAAGTTGAAAACCCACGAAAATTGAAGAAGAAGCACTCGAAATCTTCAACCCTAGCTCCAACTCCTCTTCTTCCTTGAGTTAGAGAGAAATATAGAGAGAGAAAGACTTTGGAAATTCTAATTTGAAGAATATAGTTATAGCCCTCAATTAAATGATCTAATATACCTAAAATAATAAAAACAACTTAAAATAAATGCCCAAACATTTAATTAGCCAAGGGGGAAATTTACCAACCCTTTATACAAGTTTATCAACTACTAATACGCATGTGAAGCTCTAATTATCCTATTTCATTTTGAGGGTCGTTACAAGTTCAAAATAGGGTGCGACACCCACGATCATCCTAACAACTAAAAATTAGAAAGCAAATGATAAAAGAGTCCGGAATGCAAGGAGGCTCACCAACAGACTCGGAGTGCTAAACCTGATCAACGAGGCGCTGGATGTTGATCCTGGTTACCTGTGTCTGCATCATATGACGATGCAGGCCAACTGGCATCAGTACATTGAATGTACAAGTATGCGAGTTGGAATGCTAAACAATACAAAGGCTTGAAACTTTTTTGAAAGAAACACTTACCTTGACTCTTCTCAACTCATGAATAACTTAACTCAAAATAAAGCAATGAACTCATGCAATATATGAAAAAACTTTATAAAATAGTAAAAGCAACTTAGTTCGTTAAAGAAAATGCAGTAACAAACTCAACTTTACTCATATAATAAAATAAGATAGTTTCTGTGGGAGATTCTTTAACTGACAACCTCCACTATGAGCCTAAGTGGTGATACAGTGTCTTTCCCACACTGTCAGAACTGTCCTATACTTTGCCGTTATAGAGAACGCTTAACTTAGTGGATCCACTAGCTTAACTTATGTGATCATCAAAAAAGAATGACTCATTAATACCCATGATGGCTACATGGCTTATGGGGACTTGAGTTAATATGAACTCGCATCCCCATATCAGTGCTCAATACTACTCCCAAAAAGTACTTAGCTCATATATTTTAAAACAAACTTCTTTCTTTGGTTTGATATAATTACTCAAAACTTAGCTTAAAAGCTCTCTTGGAATCGATGTTCCCTTTTCTTGCTCAAATGTGAAAACATTTATAAACTCTTTGAGAATACTTAGTTCCCTTATAACTTTTTGAGAAATGAACTCAACTCTTTACTCTTTGCTTAACTTGTAACTTAAGTCTTAAAACAAGGTTAAAACATTTGTTAGAGACTTTTGAAAACTTTAAAAACTTTGCTTTGACTTGTTTCTTAACTTCTAGACTTGACTCTTAACTTCTCTTGACTTTGACCCTAACTTTCCTTGAATTGGATTATGGATTCAAGGTTCATGATCTCATGTTTATGGATGATTTCATGATGTTTAGATGTACCTTAGAGTGTTGGAATCAACTAGAAAAAATAGGTACAATGCTAAGGAAAAAGTACGAAAAGGTGGGGAAGATATGGGGAAAACTGGCGTCCCTGGCACTCTGAGAGGCACGGGGCGCCAGCCCTCAAACTTCAGAGAATATGTTGGGGAACTTTGGCTGGCGCGTCGCCCCAAGGGGTAAACTTCAGAGCCCCACCAGCGCGATGCCCCACTCCCTTCCCCAGGTGTTTGACGACGTTTTTTCTCCGTTTTCAACTCTAAACCCTCTAAACTTCAATGGTTCTTTTCCCACACACTTAGGATCATTTATACCCTCAATATACGATAGATTCAAACCAAAATTTCACCCGAAAACATGAATCAAATCGTAAGAAACTTCAATCAACACAACCCACAACAATTCAAGAACAACCTTCAACAATGTTCATCAAGAACTCAATTTCTAAACTTTCAAGACTTAAATTCACTTAATTAAATCATGATTGGCGCATGGGTGAACTAACCCAACTCTATGTGATCTCACATACTTTGTAGGGATCACCCGCGATGAAATCCACAAGCTATCCTTGACGAAGTCGACGAATCTTGCCTCCTCTTCTCCTTTCTCCTCTTTTTCTCTTTTCTCCAAGCCCTAGCGTGAACTTTAACTTTTCTAAACTGAACAAAATCTGGTTTTACCCCAATTAATCTCCTAAAAACGAATTAGAATAATTAGGTAAGGAAAAGACTACATTACCTTTCAAAAATCCGGATTAGACTTTCCTTAATCCAACAGCCCAACTTCCAGAAAGGATAACTTACTCGTACGAACTCGGAATCGCACAAACTTGGTAGCGTTGGAAAGATCATTCCAAGAAATTTCCAACCATATCTGGAACTCATCCTGATCTAGGAGTTATGGTCGTTTGAAGTTGTTCAAAACCCAGCTTTTCCTAACTTAAACAAATTTTCAGATTTTCATTCTTTCCAAAAATGACTATTTCAAATTCTTTGCTTCTTCCTAGCTATTTCAAATTGCGAGATGTTACAA
>NW_006240097.1:3041-19193 GCF_000226075.1 Solanum tuberosum
GTCATAAGATAAATTGTCCTTGATCCCAATATCTTCAGTTGGTATGATTAATGAAGGGTCGCCCATGCACTTCTTCAATATGGAGATGTGAAACACTGAATGAACCGCGGCTAACTCTTGTGGTAGCTCTAACTCATAAGATACTTTGCCAATCCTCTTGGATATTCGGTAAGGTCCGATATACCGGGGACTAAGCTTCCCCTTCTTACCAAACCGCATAACACCCTTCATGGGTGAAACTTTTAGATACACCCAATCATCTACTTCAAACTCCAACTCTCTTCTTCTAACATCAGCGTAGGATTTCTGACGACTCTGTGTCGTCTTCAATCTCTCTTGAATCACCTTCACCTTCTCCATCGCTTGATGCACTAAATCTGGTCCTATCAACCCTGTTTCACTAACTTCAAACCATCCAATAGGAGATCTGCATCTTCTCTCATAAAGAGCTTCATAAGTAGCCATTTGGATGCTAGAGTGGTAACTATTATTGTATGCAAATTCGATAAGGGTTAGGTGATCATCCCAATTACCTTAGAAATCAATCATGCAGGCCCTCAACATATCCTCTAAGGTCTGAATAGTGCGCTCTGCTTGTCGATCAGTCTGAGGATGAAAAGCAGTACTCAAGTTCACCTTTAAACCAAACCCTTCTGAAAAGATTTCCAGAACTGTGCAGTAAATTGTGCGCCCCTATCGGAAATAATGTAGATCGGAACCCCATGAAGTCTTACCATCTCTTGAATATAAAGCTTAGCATAATCTTCTGCTGAGTGGGTAGTCTTTACCGGCAAAAAGTGGGTTGATTTTGTCATTCTATCGACAATCACCCAAATAGAATCATGTTACCTGCGAGACCTTGGTAAACCTGTGATGAAGTCCATATTAATCATCTCCCACTCCCATTCCGGAAGCTCTATATTCTGAGCCAAACCACCGGGCCTTTGATGCTCTACTTTAACTTGTTGGCAATTTAGACACTTAGCAACTAATTCTGCAATGCCCTTCTTCATGCTACTCCACCAATAGACTTCCCTCAAATCGCGATACATCTTTGTGGAACCCGGATGAATGGAATATTTGGAGCTATGAGCTTTCTCCATGATCCTCTCTCGAAGTCCATCCATCATTGGTACACACAATCTACCTTGATATCTCAACACACCATCTCCCCTTTGTTCAAAAGCTAATACTTTTTGCTTATGAACATTTGCCTTCAATTCAAGCAATATAGGGTCTTGGTTTTGCTTCTCTTTCACTTCTAACACCAATGAAGATTCAGCCCCATTCATCACCACTACTCCTCCTTCTGTGGAATCCATTAGCCGAACTCCTAAGCGTGCAAGTTTATGCACATCTTTCGCCAACTCTGTCTTTTCTTCCTCAACATGGGCAGTACTACCCATAGACAACCTGCTCAACGCATCAGCAACAACATTAGCCTTACCTAGGTGGTAAAGAATACCCATGTCATAATCCTTGCGGAATTCTAACCACCTCATTTGTCTGAGATTAAGCTCTTTCTGAGTAAACACATATTGAAGACTCTTGTGATCAGTGAATACATCAACATGGACACTATATAAATAATAACACCATATCTTCAAAGCAAATACTATAGCAACCAATTCTAACTCATGGGTTGGGTAGTTCTTCTCATGAACTTTCAACTGTCTGGAGGCATAAGCTATGACTTTGCCATTCTGCATTAACACGCAACCCAAACCAACTCTAGATGCATCATAATACACCATAAAACCTTGAGTACCTTCCGGTAAGGTCAAAACTGGGGCAGTAGTCAATCTCTTTTTCAATTCCTGAATGTTTTTCTCACAAGCTTCAGACCATTGAAACTTAACAGTCTTTTGAGTCAACTTGGTCAAAGGGGATGAGATAGACGAGAACCCCTCTACGAACCTTCTATAATATCCAGCCAAACCCAAAAAACTCCTAATATTAGTTGGAGATGTGGGTCTAGGCCAACTCTGCACCGCCTCTATCTTCTGAGTATCAACTCTAATTCCATTACCGGAAACTATGTGGCCCAAGATTGCCACGGACTCAAGCGAAAACTCACATTTCAAGAACTTAGCATACAACTCCTTATCTTTCAAGGTCTGAAGAACTATTCTGAGATGGCTAGCATGATCTTCTTGATTCCTTGAATAGATTAGTATGTCATCAATGAAGACGATAACACTCATAATGACCATAACGGGTTCTGAATACCGTTTTGGGATTATCACATTCCCTTACTTTTAACTGATGGTAGCCAGATCTGAGATCTATCTTAGAAAAACAAGAAGCACCCTGAAGTTGATCGAATAAATTATCAATTCTTGGAAGAGGATACTTGTTCTTGATGATAACCTTGTTCAACTAACGATAATCTATACACATCCTAAGGGAACCATCCTTCTTTCTTACAAATATGATCGGAGCGGCCCAAGGTGAGACACTTGGTCGAATGAAACCCTTATCTAGCAAATCTTTCAACTGTTCTTTAAGCTCTTTCAATTCTGCTGGTTCTATTTTATATGGCGGAATAGAGATAGGACGAGTATCTGGAAGAATATCTATACCGAAGTTATCTCTCTCTTAAGAGGGACTCCGGGTAGATCATCAGGAAAGATTTCTGAAAACTCTTTTACTGCTGGAACTGACTGAATATGAGGTATCTCAATACTAGAGTCATTAACTCAGACTAAGTGATAGACACACCCCTTGGAAACTAACTTTCTTGCCTTAAGCTACGAAATGAAATGACCCTTAGGCACTGCTGAACTACTCTTCCACTCTAAGACTGACTCATTAGGAATTTGAAACTTGACAACTCGAGTGCTACAATCAATGGAGGCATAGCAGGCAAGAAGTCAATCCATACCTAGAATGACATCGAAATCTACCATGTCTAACTCAATTAAATCACCCATGATGTCTTTGTGATTGATTGAAATGACACAATCACGATAAACTCGCTCAGCTAGGATAGACTCCCCACAAGTGTAGAAACACAAAAGGGTTCACAGAGTTTCTCGGAAGAACATCAAACTTATTTGCAACATAAGGGGTTACAAAAGATAAACTTGCTCCTGGGTCTAGCAAAGCATAAACATCAAAAACAAAGACTTTGATCATACCAGTGACAATATCTGGAGAGTTCTCTTGCTCTTGACAACTGGTGATTGCATAAAGACGATTTGTTCCTCCGCTAGTATCTGAAGTAGTTCCTCTAGGTGCAGCCATTTCTGGTGGGGCAACTGATGAAGATTGGGATTTATTGCCCTGATTGCCACTACATTGCTTGTTTTTAATGCACTCTTTCAGGAAGTGACCTCTTGCCCACACTTGAAACAACCTGTCTGGCCATCACGACACTTACATGGGTGGATCCTACCACACTTAGCATATGCAGAAGCCCAGTTACCTCCTTGCGCCACACTACCTTGAGACTATGCAGGTCTAGCTCTGAAGTTCTGCGAATTCTGACCATTATACTCACTTTTATTTTTGGGTGCAGGGGCACTAAAAGATGATGGAGCAGGTCCCTTTTGCTTCTGCTGAAATGACGAACAGGTCACATTACCTTTCTGCTGCCCAAACTCATTCCCTGTCTTAGCTTTCTTATTTCTGAATTCCTCCCTATCCCTTAGCTTCTCTTCCTCAACTTGCTACACATAGACCATCGACCCTGATATGTCCATCTCCCCGATTAGCATCGCAACCCTACCTTTCTTGCTCGACAAACGAGACAGCACAGTAATAAACAAGCTCATTTTACTCCTCATATCCGCAACCATCTCCAGAGCATAACGGGATAGTTGGGTGAACTTCAACCCATACTCATGAACACTTAGAGAATCCTACTTAAGTGTGAGGAACTCACGTACCTTGGCCTCTTTCAATTCTCAGGGAAATAAAAGCCCCAAGAAAGTTTCCTCAAAACAAGCCCAACTTGCAGGTGGGGCATCCTCAGCTCTACCCCCTTTCCACTGGTCGAACCAAGTCCTAGCAACATTCTTCAATTGATATGCAGCTAGTTCAACTCGCTCAATATCTTCCACATGCATAACAACAAATACCTTTTTCAGCTCCTCAATAATGTTCTCTGGATCCTCAGTAATGCTCAAACAGTGAAGCTTGGAGGATTCATCCTCAAGAACTCACGAATCCTTGAAGTGTCAGCCCCTTCTTGTCGAGCTCATCTTTGATGCCCAACCTGGTTAGTCACAGCTTGACTCAGCATCCTAATTGCTTCTATGATTTCAGCATTAGTGACTTCCCCTTGAGGTTCCACTTCAGGTGCATTTGGTAACTCTTGCTCCTCAACATTATGCCTAGCAGGACGACCTCTGACAGCTCTTCGTAGAGGAATGATTATCTTAAAACACGCGCAAGCATGAATTAGACGGAAACTTTTTAGAGATCAAACTCTAAAGCACAAAATGAGTGTGAAAGAAGTGAGAAATTTTGCTAAGTATTGCAGCCTCCAAGTTATAGATGTGCGCGCTTCACACCGATAACTAGGACTCTACAGTCACGGCTTCATTGACTCCCTATGACTCTTGAACTTTATGCTCTGCTACCAAGTTTGTCATGCCCCGAGCCTACACCCTGGACGTGGCCGGCACTCAAGAACCATTATTGGCCCCAAGCGAACCCTTGGCTTGGCTTACTTACTCAGCGGAAGACTTAAACACAAGTGATATATCTCATGTAATAACTTAGCCAAAAATGGCAACTCAAGTCTTAAACGTATACAACTAAAATGAATAAGACTAAAGAACTAATACTATCAGTCTATGAAGCCTCTAAAACAAAGAGGGATGTCGGGACAGGACCCCCGATAATCCTAACAATTGAAAACTAGAAAGCAAATGATAAAAGAGTCCTCCGTAATGCAATGAGGCTCACCAACAGACTTGGAGTGTTGAACCTGATCAACGAGGCGTTGGATGCTGATCCTGGTTACCTGTGTCTACATCATAAGACGATGCAAGCAAACTGGCATCAGTACATTGAATGTACGAGTATGCGAGTTGGAATGCTAAACAATACAAAAACTTGAAAAGATTCTGAAAGAAACACTTACATTGGCTCTTCTCAACTCATGAATAACTTAACTCAAAATAAAGCAATGAACACATGCAATATATGAAAAAGCTTTATAAAACAGTAAAATCAACTTAGTTCGTTAAAGGAAATGTAGTAACAAACTCAAATTTACTCATATAATAAAATAAGATAGTTTCTATGGGAGATTCTTTAACCGACAACCATCACTATGAGCCTAAGTGGTAATACAGGGTCTTGCCCATGCTGCCAGAACTATCTTATACTTTGTCGTCATATAGAACGTTTAACTTAGTGGATCCACTAGCTTAACTTATGTGATCATCTAAAAAAGCATGACCCATTAATACCCATGATGGCTACATGGTTTATGAAGACTTGAGTTAATATGAACTCGCATCCCCCTATCAGTGCTCAATACTACTCCTAAAAAGTACTTAGCTCATATGTTTTAAAAACAAACTTCTTTCTTTGGTTTGATATAATTACTCAAAACTTAGCTTAAAAGCTCTCTTGGAATAGATGTTCCCTTTTCTTGCTCAAATGTGAAAACATTTATAAACTCTTTGGGAATACTTAGTTCCCTTATAACTTTTTGAGAAATGAACTCAACTCTTTACTCTTTGCTTAACTTGAAACTTACGTCTTAAAACAAGGTTAAAACGTTTGTTAGAGACTTTTGAAAACTTTAAAAACATTGCTTTGACTTGCTTCTTAACTTCTAGACTTGACTCTTAATTTCTCTTGGCTTTGACCCTAACTTCCCTTGAATTGGATTATGGATTCAAGGTTCATGATCTCATGTTTATGAATGATTTCATGATGTTTAGATGTACCTTATGTGAACACCTAATTTTTGACGTGTTTATTTTACTTCTACAATATATAGTAAGGTCTTATATTTTTTGTTTTGTATTTTGGGTAATTTTGTATTTGTTTATATTATTTTTTAATTGGCTCAAATGACCCAATTTTTGATTGAATTGGGTTGATTTTGACCAAATTCTGATAGCCCAATCAATTTTGACCCGGTCCATTAGAAATGGTCAGATTAAATCTCAACCATCCATGATTTTTTGATCCAAGGGTTCTTATGGGACCCTACCAAAAATCAAATTTTTATTGCCATTTTTTATTTTGTTCTTCTCCCCTTTGCTTCCACCTTCCGACGGTCGGCCACCGCCACTGTCGCCAGCGGCCACCACCCTTTGGCTGGAAAAATCTTTAAATTCCTACCACTTCTTCCTTTCATCCTCCTCTACACAAATCCGCAAACCATTCATTCATATTCATAGCCAAACCTCGTAGATCTAAGAAAAACCAAACATAATTTTTTTTTCTCTTTAAGATTTACAAAGTGTCGGTCATCCCCGTCCTATATCCTTTACATAAAAGTGTAGAGCTCTTCAAGGGCTACCCCTTCAAGGGCTACCCTTTGATGTAAATTTTATGTCCAAAATCCGTCAAATGTCAATCATTTTCACCTCTCATCCTCTATCCAAATCCGTCATTATCACTTTTTTTAAAACCATATAAGTTGTTTTGATGCCGGATTTGTACTGTTTTGTTACTGTTTTTCAAGTTCATGTTTAAGTTATTGCTTGAGTTTTATTTTACTTTTATTTATTTTTATTTTTCTGCCCTATTTGTTGTGTTTGATCTTCAAAATAGTTTAGATGTTTAGATTTTGTGTTAGTGGACTGATTTTATTTTGATTTTTGGGTCTTGATCAATTTTGGGCCTATTTTAAAATTTTCAGATGGCCCATTTAGCTATTATTCAATTAATGAATAAAAGAAATGGGTCATCTAAAAGGGCAATGTAGTCTTTTAATTAATTCTTGGAAAAAGAAAAAGAAAAAAAAAGAAAATTTCATTGGTCATCTTGGGTGGCACCTTGGGAAAACAAGAGTTCAATGCATGCATTGGCTCTTAAGTTTTCAAGAAGAGTGGGGGGGTTTAATGCTCAACACCTATTTAAATCCCATTCTTATTTCATTAAGAAAGAAAAAAATAAGTACAAAAATAGAAAATTAGAAGAGGGGAAATCATAACTTCTGAAAGAAAAAAATATATATATTTCATCTTTGGTGGTCTTTAGGAGTTCAATTAAGTTTTGCTTTCACCATTGTTTTGTCATCATCTCTTTGGGTATATCTCTTTCCTTACTTTTTGCAATGTAATTTCAAAAATTAATGAAGAATGTTTATATTTTTGATTAAATTATTATGTTTAGTTTATTTGAATTAGTTAATAATGTTATGATACTTAATATGATTATGTTTCATTGTTATTGTATATTTGTGTTTTATTATTAAACTTTGTGTTAATTCTATCTTTATTATTATGAAGTGATACATAACCTTATTGGAATTAGCTAAATTATGTTTTGTTGTTATTATATATTTGTGTTCTATTATTAAACTAGATGTTAATTCTATATTTGTCATTATGAAGTTGATACATAACCCATTATTTTGTCTAAATTTTTTTTTTTTTTTAAAAACCATCATATCCTTAACAATTGTAAAATAGTAAAGTGGTGTGACAGATCTGGTGACTCTACTGAGGATTTTCTTTAGAATTCGTGCTTTGTACATTGACTATATTTGGCTATTTTGAGTATTTGGATAATTTATTTTTTTTTGTTGACTAATTGCGCTATTTCAATGATTCATTATTTTGATATTGTGTAATTGTATATAAATTACCTCTTCTCGCACACCCTCTGAGTCTCTAAAATTTTGTTATACACTGTGTGTGCGGATACGCTACACGAGACTTCTGTCTAGGATGAGCCAGTGTGCGGTTACGCTCCTGGTTCTAGGTTTGTCACACATGTTAGGCGGGGTTGGACCACCAGTTAAGCCGAAATAGCTCTGCTACTGCTACGCTGACCCTGCCCGGCTCGAGTTGTCCACTCGAGTAAGACAGTCTAGACACCTTCCAAATAAAGTGTTAAACCTAGCAAAAACTATCTCTGGTAGGCAACGTTTATTTGTATAATTTGCATTTGACCTAGAAAATCTAAGATATGTGTCCACTCTAGACCAACATGTTCATTTTATGTGTTACGTGAAAATAATTTGTTCAGAAGGCCATTATATTGTTGACCAGCTTTATAATAGCTTTGTCTTTCAATTTTTTATTTTATTTTTTTAAAAAAGAAATAATAATAAAAGAAGTTGAAATATAAGGGGTAGTCTTTCAAGTGTGAGTTTTTTTTATGAACTACGCACACCTGATTCTCACTAAAATGAGATACATAGGCATCACTTCTCGGGTTCGGTGTTTGTAAAAAGAAGTATTTTGTTTTTTTAAAAATAATTTTTTTTACTCTTCTTTTCTCCCTCGGTTAGAGTTTGTCATAAAACACTAATTGGACTCTATTCAAAGGTACAAATGACACCTCCGATCAAAGGACAGGGTTCCAAAAGGCCTAGAAGTGAAGGAATTCCAAAGTTAATGATCGTTGACACGATACCCAAAATTTTATGGCGATGGTGGACAGACATGGGGAGTCATGAGCAAAAAAGAGTAAAAGAACATTTGGGACATCTAGTGCATGTAATGGAGATTGACCCTAGAAGGGATGTGATCGAGGCATTGATTCCTTTCTGGGATTCAAAAAATAACGTATTTCGATTTTCTGACTTCGAGATGACAGCAACTTTGGAAGAAATCGCCAGCTTCATGGGGAAGGGGTCCAGTGTTCGGGGTGCTGATCTCCACAATAAAAACCTATAATTCCAAAGAACGTTGATACCAAAAAGTTCCTGGAAGATCTCAAGATCAATCAAATAGAGAAGGAGAGTTTGAAAAATGGGTGGGTTTCATTGGACTTTCTATACGAGAGGTATGGCCAAAAGGATGGATTTAAAAACTATCGGAACCAAATTAGCAACCAAGGGGTGAAGAGGCTTGGAAGGCGAATGAATGTTTTGCCTTCATGGTCGCGTTTTTGGGGCTCATTGTTTTCCCCAAACGGGACAAGTATATCGATATTCGTCTGGCTGGGGTGGTGAAGGCGTTGACTACAATGGAGAGTCCTACTATTATTCATATGATCTTGGCAAATATGTTCCGTACATTGACTAAATGCATAAATGGGGAAATGTACTTTGAAGGCTGCAACATCTTGTTGCAAATATGGTTTTTGGAACATCTTTATCACCATGATCGTGCACCCAGGTTCACTCCAGACTGGTGTAATTATGTTTTCTCCCATAAGGAAAAAGAAGCAAAATCGATATCCCCAAAATAATTATAGCATGTGAATAGAAACTTTCGGTGATCACGTCTGATGAAATAGTGTGAAATTATTACTAGTTCCCAGTTAAGGATGTCATATGCATTTCTAGTGGTATCTCGTTTCTTGTGTTGATTGGGTTTAGAGGTGTTCAACCCTATGCCCCACTTTGGGTTATGCGTCAGCTGGCTAGAGTACAAGAAATCCCACCAAATGATGATATGAGTAGATTTGTATTTGACACTCCGCCAGGTTTTGCCTTTGATAGCACTGATATTCTGAAGATCTGGTTTGGGAGTATAATTTTTTAGCTAAGTGAAATGGTTGTGGAGCAAGATAAAGGAAAAGTAGTGCCTGGGTACCTATCGTGGTTTCGTGATCCGACAACAGTTGGTGACATTCCCGAAGGATCCAACAGAAAAAGAAAAGACCAGCACATCATAAGACAGTTGGAAAAAGAGTTAGAGAAGGCCAAAACCACCATTGCCCGGCAAGAAGTGGAAGGGGAATTGAAACATGCAGAGGGTAAATTAGCCCGGTTAGAGGAAGAGTTGGATAGTAGAATTCATTTGGCCCGACAGATAAAAAAGGAGCAGAGTTTTCAAATTTCTCGATTGAAGAGTGACTTAGTGGCATCTGAAGAGGTCGTGCAGTATCAAAAGGGAGAACTTAAGCGGCAGAAGGAGAAATTTGAGGAAGAAAAGGTCATGTTGGATGCGTTTACATGATCAGTTTAATGCACAGTTAGAAGAACATAAAAGGAAAATCAGTCATTGTGTCGATATCGAAAAGGGGCAAAGACAAATTATCATTGAGAGAGCAACACTTCGCCATTAACTTGAAGCGACAGAGGAACGAGAGGCCCTCTTAAGGAACAATCTTGGTGATCATCAGTTTTGGTTGAATAACTGCCATGAAAATATGGGAAGGGCTAGGCCTCAAGTTCATCAGCTGGTGGAACAAACCTCCTATGTTATTAAAATCATCGTCATATGAATGACCCAGAAGTGGCTGTGCAAGCACGGGACATTATTCCCCATCTGCCGAAGGTGTCGTTGAATTTGTATGAGACCGTGAGAGGACAAAGAAAGCCCCAGGAGGATGATGAAGATTGAAGAAGAATTTAGCTATTTTTGTTCGTTTGTTTGTTTCATTTTGTTTTTTTTTAAGACTCAGTGTTTTAGTTTAAAGTTTGGTGTTCAAAGAGATCATGTTGATCATGGTTGTGTTTAAACCTATTGGTTTTGTCGTTTTGCTTAAAGTTTTTGGAAATGAATGAAAGGATTTGGTTTCACTTGTCTAAATTAATGTTGTTGAGTTGTTTAAATTTCTGAACTACGTAATGATCTGATTCATGCGGCGACATGATACGTAGGCAACCTCCAAAGGGTTCGATCAAAACTTTTTTTTTAAAAAAAAAAAAAGGGGAAGACAATGAGCGAAGCAAAGCTGGGATGAGACAATGGCCTTCTGAACTCATGTTACTATGTGATTAATAAATATGTGATTGATGTCTAACCCCTAACAAGTTTGTTCATTTCTCTTTAGTTTAGTAAGCTTTCAGTGGTTGGTTTGTGGTAAACTGACAGAACACCCGTACTTTACCAGGTCTAAGGTAAGAGCGTCAATGACAAGCAATACTGAAACTGTGGTGAACCCAGTAGATACTCCAGTTGATTCAACGACAAGAGAGTCAACCACTGTTGAAGAAAATCGGACATTGAGACATGTTATGGCACAATTGTGGCAAGCCTGGGCCAATGGCCAAGAACCACCAACGTCTATTCCCGGTTTTTCTAAGATCACTAGTGTCCGATCTTCATCTTCTTAGGTCTCGATATCAGATCCCTTCTTTCCTCCGGGGTATGGTCCATTTGATAATTGTGGGGCCGGACCATCAACAACACGCCCTCAAGGCATGCCATTCAGGAATAATCCCACTGTTGCGACAGCTGCACCGGTCTATACTCTCCTACAACCAAATGTGACGCAGAGAGCAGCTCAAGAGGGATAGTTCACTGTCCATCTAGAGCAATACTATACTCCTAGGAATAGCATTCGGGGGCCCTAACTCTATACAATTCGGCTCCCCTATTGATGTTGAGAGGCCCACTCAAGGCTTAGAGCAAAAGGAAATGTTGAAGAAAATGCAAAGCATCGAGCAACACATGAAAAGTATGTAAGGGCTAGGAGGGCGCAAAAGTGTCGCGTTCAAAGACTTGTGTATGTTCCCAAATGTCCACCTGCCACTTGGATTCAAAACCCCTAAGTTTGATAAGTATGACGGGCACGGTGATCCCATAGCTCACCTCAAGAGATATTCCAATCAACTTAGAGGTGCAGGGGGTAAAGAGGAACTGCTCATGGCTTATTTTGGTGAGAGCCTGACTGGTGTTGCCTCAGAATGGTTTATAGACCAAGAAATCTCCGACCGGCACATCTGGGATGATATGGCTCATGATTTTGTTAGACAATTTCAGTACAATGTCGACATTATGCCAGATCGCAATACATTTTCTAATATGAGAAATAAGCCAAACGAAAGCTTCAGAGAGTATGCTATCAAATGGAGGGAACAAGAAGCCCAAGTGAAGCCACCATTAGATGAGCAAGAATTGGTTGATATCTTCATAAAGGCTCAAGATCCTGACTACTTCCACCACCTGACAGCCACAATGTGAAGGTCGTTTCACACAGCAATCAAAATTGGAGAAATGGTCAAAAGTGGTCTCAAAACAGGAAGGATTGTGAGCCAACCAACAATCAAAGCTACCACACAGGCCATTCAAGGTGGTTCAGGAAGTTTTTGAAATTGTAAAAGAAAAGAGGAAGTTTCTTCGCTAGCATCAGGGTCAATGGGTGCTCAAAGGAATTCTAATTGTCCTTACCCACCACTTCAAGGACAATCTAGCTATCCTCAACATTACTACCCTTATGTCCCTCAATATCCAGTATCTCCATCTCCATACACGGTCTTCAATGCTCAGAAATATATGCATTCTCCCAATCGCCCACATTTTCGGGGCCCAACTCAAGGAAACCTTCGCCCACAATGACCACCCTATTAGGTCCCTTACAACCCTCCTCCTATGCAAAATTAAGCTCAAGATCAGGGACAAAAAAGGAAATTTACTCCATCGGGAGAGTCATACTCCAGCTTGTTTCAAAAGTTAAGAAAGATAGGAGTGATTGGGTCTATCCCACCACATCGTCTGAATCCAACTGCTTCAGGTTTCCAAGCCAATGAAAGATGTGAGTATCATTCAGGGGCACCAGGACACAACACTGATAATTATTGGACCTTGAAGGGAGCGATAGAGAAACTAATCGATCATGGAGTGGTCGTTGTGACAGATGATCAAAACACTCCAAATATGACTAATAACCCACTTCCAACTCAAAACAATTTAGTGGGTATGATCTACGATGATCAAGAGTACAAACTCCTTGGCAAAATGAGAAAGTTGTTTAGGAAGATGGGAGAGGAAAATAAGCCGATAAAAAGTTTAAAACCAGTTGCATCTTTGAGTGTGGAAGGTGTCAACCTTGATACCAAAGTTTTGTGTGTCCCGGGGGTTTCGAGGGGGATTGGAAGTTCGAGCAGGTATGCCAAAGTTGTATGTATCAAAGGGTTTTTCATTAACACAATAGGACCAAAATTGCTTGGCAAAGTTGAAAGGACCTATTTTTGTTAAGCCCATCCAACAGCTTCCGGTAACTGATTCAAAGGCTGTCCCTTGGAACTATAACAAAATCATTGTGGTTTACCGAGCAAAGGAGATTGTTGAAGAGGTTGATGAAGTAGGAGGGCTGACATGCTCTGGAAGATGCTATTCTCCAGAAGAGTTAAGAAAAGGGAATATGACTCAAAACATCCAAGTACCACTGAAGAAAGCAGTTATTGAGGAAGAAGCAGAAGAGTTTCTAAAACAGATTAAGGTTCCAGATTACTCTGTTGTGGAACAATTGAAGAAAACTCATGCACAGATTTCATTGTTGTCTCTACTCTTGCACTCAGAAGAACATCGACGTGTGTTGAATAAGATTTTGAATGAAGCACATGTATCGAAGGAGACCACAGTAAATCAGTTAGAGAAAATGGCCAAGCACATCTTTGAGTCAAACACCATCACTTTTACTGATGATGAGTTACCCATGGAGGGAGCCTTACACAACAGAGCTTTGCTTCTTACAGTGAAATGTGAAGGGTACTATGTAAAGAGGGTCATGATAGAGTGGGGATCAAGGGTAGACATATGTTCTCTCTCCACGCTGCAAAGCTTGAAAATTATCCTTGACAGAATTCGCCCCAGCAATGTATTTGTTCGAGCTAATGATGGCTCAAGGCGGGATACCATTGGTTAAATCAAGTTAAACATGACAATTGGATCGGTAGACTTTATTATTGTGTTCCAAGTAATGGACATGGACACATCTTATAATTTTTCTAATTGGGAAGGCCATGGATCCACATGGCTCGGGCAGACCCATCAACTCTGCATCAAGTTGTTAAGTTTGAACACAACCATCAGGAAATCATTGTGAATGGGGAAGATGATTTACCTATTTACAGAGATCCCTCCATTCCATACATTGAGGCAAAAGAAGGATGTGATTCCATTGTTTACCAGTCTTTTGAGGCCGTATCAGTCGATCGCTTTAGAAAAGGAGACCCCATTATCCAACCATGTCTCTCTTCTTCCTCTTCAATGGTAGCAACGACAATGCTCAAATATGGTTATCAACCTGGTAAAGGTTTGGGACTATGTTCGCAAGGAATTGTGGATCCCATTACTCTTTTAGGGAACCAAGGCACCTCTGGCCTCGGATACAAACAAAGCAAGAGAAATGGAGATGAGACTAAGAACCACAAAAGGACTGATTGGGCGTTGACACAACCGATTCCCTATATTTCTCATTCCTTTATTATGCCTCAGGGACCAGAAATGGAAGCTTCCTTTACTCATGAAGACATTGAAGATGTTATTCAGGATCTCAGCCAGTTGTTTTGTGAAGTAAACATTGTTCAAGTTAGTGAAGGTACAAGTCATGCCGATGTGCAGCTCGTGGGCTCAGGTGTTGAGCTAAGCAATTGGGAAGCCACTCCTTTCCCCATAAAGAAGGAGTCTTGGTGGTTTGTTTTGCTACTCTTTTGTATTTTGTTTTTATCAGGGTTGTGATCCGAAAGTTTGAAAGTATTCTATATTAATGTCAACCCTTCTATCCTTTTTATTTCAATGAAATGAAATTCCAGTTTCATAGTAAAATTTTGTTTTTTCCCCTCCCCTAATTCTTATTCTCCATTTTTTAGTTCTGTGAATGTCGGCTTTGATAACATGACATGCATGCGGAATTCACTCCCAGATCTCAAAGAGTTGTTTATTCTTGAATCACTGAGTCGAGAGGTTGAATATGATGAAGAAGAGGCTTTTAGGGAAATTAATAGGGAATTGGAACAGTTTGAGCACTAACCTAAGCCTAATCTTAGTGAAACTGAGGCCATCAATTTGGGAAATAATGAGGAAGTCAAAGAAATAAAAATAAGTCTTCATGTCAAGAGGAAATTAGGGATGCCATAATACAACTTTTGTTTGAATACAAAGATGTGTTTGCTTGGTCCTATGATGACATGCCAGGTTTGAGTGTTGATTTAGTGGTCCATAAGTTGCCCACTCATCCTGATTTTCCACCCGTTCCAACAAAAAAAGAAGAAAAATTTCAAACCGGACGTGAGTGAAAAAATCAAGGAAGAAATCATGAAACAACTAAATGCAAATGTGATCCAAACCATTCGTTACACTACTTAGTTGGCAAATGTTGTTCATGTGCCATAAAAGGATGGAAAGACAAGAGTTTGTGTTGACAATCGGGATTTGAACAAAGCTAGTCCAAAAGACAACTTTCACTTGCCTAATATCCACATTCTAGTTGATAATTGTGCTGGACATGCTATGCGGGGTATCATCAAATCTTGATGGACGAATAGGATGCTGAGAAAACTGCTTTCACCACTACATGGGGGACTTATTGCTATAGGGTCATGCCATTCGGTCTTAAAAATGTTGGGGCAACTTACATGAGGGCTATGACCACCATGTTTCATGATATGATGCATAAAGAAATCGAAGTATACGTCGATGACGTAATCATCAAGTCTAAAACACAAGCTGACCATGTGCAAGATCTGAGAAAATTCTTCGACAGAGTGCAAAGATATGATCTCAAGCTTAATCCAGCAAAATGTGCATTTGGAGTTCCATCTGGAAAACTTCTGGGTTTTATTGTTAGTAGAAGGGGAATCGAATTGGATCCTTCCAAATAAATCCATTCGAGATTTGCCACCCCCGAAAAATAAGACCGAAGTCATGAGTCTACATGGGAGATTGAACTACATCAGCAGGTTTATTGCTCAACTCACAACCACTTGTGAGCCCATTTTCAGACATTTGAAAAAGAATGCTGTTGTCAGATGGACGGAGGATTGTCAACAAGCCTTTGAAAAAATCAAGGAATATTTGTCCAAACCTCCCGTGTTGGTCCCGCCTGAACCTGATAGGCCTCTCTTTCTATATCTTTCAGTGACAGATAATTCCTTTGGGTGCGTTCTCGGTCAACACGACTCCACAGGCAGGAAGGAGCAAGCTATCTACTACTTGAGCAAGAAATTCACTAGTTATGAGGTCAAGTACACCCTCTTGGAAAGGACATGTTGCGCCCTAACTTGGGTAGCTCAAAAGTTAAGGCATTACCTTTTGTCCTACACAACTTACCTCATATCTAGGATGGATCCTTTGAATTACATCTTTCCAAAGCCAATGCCAACTGGCAGCC
>NW_006240098.1:0-918 GCF_000226075.1 Solanum tuberosum
TCATGGGTGTGAAGTGCACCATATCTAATGAGAGGGAAGTTGCAAAGTGTTTTAGGAAGAACTTCACTCTCTTTGTTACTCTTATCGTGCATAAGGTATGATCTAATTCCTCGTTCTGACTCATCGTCTTGCGTTTCTAATCATGCCTCCTCGTAGAGCTTATGGAAGGGGTGTGAATGCATGGAATGCTAACACAGCTCCTCCAGTCACAGATCAGGAAGTTTTGAATGCTGAATTTTGGAACGCCACTTGTTGTCTCAGAGTGTGACAAACCAGAACAATAAACAGGTTCCAGTTCCGACAAATGCTAATGGTAGGGTTGAGTTGGCATCCTACTAGCTTAAGGATGTGGCTCACATATGGTACACTCAGTGGAAAGACATCAGTGGCTACTCTTTTCTTTTGTAACTCCCTATATAGCAGTCAACTTAATGTTAGTCCCGAAACTCTTCCAGAACCCTTCTTAGTCTCTACTCTAGTCGGTGACCCAATTATAGCTAGATGGGTATACAAAAATAGCCCCGTCACAGTCTCCTAGAAAGTCACCTCAGCAGATCTTATAGAGTTAGAAATGGTAGACTTCGATGTCATTCTGGGCATGGATTGGTTACATTCTTGTTATGCCTCAGTCCATTGTAGTACTAGGATTGTTCGTTTTTAGTTTCCAGATGAACCAATATTAGAATGGAAGGGTAGTAGCTTAGAGCCTATGGGTCGATTCATTTCTTACCGTAAGGCTAGAAAGATGATCTCTAAGGGTTATCTCTATCATCTAGTTCGGGTTAACTCCAAGACCCCAACTCTTGAGTCAGTTCATGTAGTTAATGATTTCCCAGAAGTGTTTCCAGAATATCTTCCCGGAGTTCCTCCTGAAAGGGAAATCGACTTTGGAATTGATCTCCTTCTAGATACCCAGCC
>NW_006240098.1:1039-3156 GCF_000226075.1 Solanum tuberosum
AGTTGAACAAAGTCACAATCAAGAATAAGTATCCTATCCCCAAGATTGATGACTTTTTTTACCAACTTCTGGGTGCTAGTCATTTCTCAAAGATAGACCTCAGATCCGATTATCATCAGCTCAAAGTCAAAGATAGTGACATTCCAATGAGAGCCTTCAGAACTCTGTATGGGCATTATGAATTCGTAGTTATGTCATTTGGACTAACCAATGCTCATGCAATTTTCATGGATTTGATGAACTGGGTGTTCAAGCAGTACTTGGACTTGTTCGTTATCGTCTTTATTGATGATATCCTCATTTACTCTAAGAATGAGGAAGAACGTGCGAGTCATTTGAGGGTTGTCCTGCAAACTCTCAAAGATCGCCAATTATTCGCTAAGTTTAGCAAATGTGAGTTTTGGTTGCAATCAGTTGCTTTCCTTAGTCATATTGTGTCTAGCGAAGGAATCCGAGTGGATTCTCAGAAAATAGAAGCAGTGAAACAATGGGCCAGACCTACCTCTCCTATAGATATCAGAAGTTTCTTGGGTTTGGCTGGTTATTACGGAAGGTTCGTGGAAGGATTTTTATCCATAGCCTTTCCATTAACTAAGTTAACTCAGAAAAAGGTTAAGTTTCAGTGGTCAGATGATTGTGAGAAAAGCTTTGCAGAACTGAAAACTAGGTTGACCACAGCTCCCGTTTTGACTCTACCAGAGGGTTCAGATGGTTATGTTATCTATTATGATGCATCCAGAGTCGGCCTAGGTTGTGTGTTGATGCAGCAAAGTAAGGTTATAGTTGATGCTTCTAGACAGCTTAAGTTGCATGAGAAGAATTATCCAAATCATGACCTCGATCTTGCAGCAGTAGTGTTTACACTTATGATCTGGAGGCATTACTTGTATGGTGTTCACGTAGATGTGTTCACAGACCATAAGATCCTTTAGTATGTGTTCACCCAGAAAGAGTTGAATCTTCGCCAGAGGAGATGGCTTGAGCTCCTCAAGGATTATGATATAAGTGTGCATTACCATCCTGGTAAGGCAAATGTAGTAGTAGATGCTCTTATTAGACTATCTATGGGTAGTGTAGCACATGTTCAGGAAGAAAGAAAGAAACTAGCAAAATATGTTCACAGACTTGCTTGCTTAGCAGTTCGTCTCTAGAGCATATCAGATTGTGATGTAACAGTGAAGAATGGGTCAGAATCGTCATTTGTAGCGGAGTTTAAGGAAAAACAAGACAGTGATCCAATATTTCTTCAACTTAAGGATGCAGTCCATCAGCAGAGAGTTGAGGTTTTCTCCTAGGGAGGAGATGGTGTGTTTCACTATCAGGGTCGATTATGTGTTCCTAAGGTAGGTGAGTTGAGATAGCAGATTCTCGCAGAAGCCCATAATTCCAGATATTCTATTCATCCAGGTGCCACTAAGATGAACTGTGATCTACGGAAAGTCTTTTGGTGGAATGCTATGAAAAGGGATTTAGCGGATTTTGTGGCTAAGTGCCCCAATTGTCAGTAAGTCAAGGTAAAACATCAGAAACCATGAGGTATGACTCAAGAGATGGACATTCCTACTTGGAAGTGGGAAGTGATCAACATGGACTTCATCACAGGATTACCTCGTACTCACAGACAGCATGACTCCATTTGGGTGATAGTTGATAGAGTTACTAAGTCTGCACGTTTTTTGGCGGTCAAGATTACAGATTCGGCGGAGGACTACGCCAAGCTTTACATTAATGCGATAGTCAGGTTGCATGGGGTTCCTTTGTCTACCATCTTAGATAGAGGTCCTCAGTTTACCTCTCATTTCTGCAAGTCATTGTAGAAGGGTCTTGGTAATCAGTGTATTCTTAGCACAGCATTTCATCCGCAGACGGCTGGTCAGGCAGAGCGTACCATTCAGACCTTAAGAGGATATGTTGAGAGCTTCCGTGATTGATTTCAAGGGTTAGTTGGGATGATCACCTTCCTTTTAATAGAGTTCGCCTACAATAATATTTACCATTCCAACATTCAGATTGCCCCTTATGAGGCATTGTATGGTCATAGATATAGATCTCCATTTGGTTGGTTTGAAGTAAGTGAAGTAGCCTTCATAGGGCCAGATTCAGTTCATGATGCTATG
>NW_006240098.1:3325-5407 GCF_000226075.1 Solanum tuberosum
ATACAGGATTTTGTAGAGGGTTGGTAAAGTGGCTTATGAGTTAGAGTTGCCAATAGAACTAGCAGCAGTGCATCCGATTTTTCACATTTCGTTGCTAAAGAAGTGTGTGGGTGATCTAGCATCTATCGTACCTTTAGAAAGTGTAGTGGTCAAGGATAGTCTCACTTATTAAGAGGTACCAGTTGAAATCCTTGATCGTCCGGTTCGAAGGTTGAGAAACAAAGAAGTCGCTTCAGTCAAGGTTTTTTGGAGGAGTCAGTCCGTCGAAGGAGCTACTTTGGAAGCAGAAGCAGCCATGAAGGCCAATTATCCTCACCTCTTTCCTTCTGATTCCATTCCAGCTTGAGGTAATAGTTCCTCTTCATTTTTACAGTCATTCATGCGCACTTTCAGTCTAAGCATCATGTTCCTTCAGGTTGTACTTGCATTTTCAGTGTATTTGCATGTTCTTGGAACTTAGTTCAGTTAGAAATCAGTTTCCAGTATTTAGTTGTAGGGGTTGCAGCTCTCTCCCTCCATTTCAGTTAGTTTAGTCTTCATTCGAGGACGAATGTACCCAAGGGGGAGATAATGTAACACCCCGTATCAAAAAACAGACCTCAATGCAGATTTCCAAAAGTTCTAGGTGCAACCCACGGTTGCCACCCACAGACCATAGGGTGACCCACGCCCCGTGCTGGTGGTCCGTGGTTCGCATTTGCAACCCTCCCCAGACTCAGCCCCAGAAAATATTTTAAGTTTCAGGGTATGGACAGTGGTCTGTGTCCGTGGTTCAGACGCCTATTTTCAGCTCTCAGTCACGATTGATGGTTGACCAGCACGGACCATCAGTCGATCGATGATCCGACAGCAGTTAAGTCAGGGGTTGGTCTTTTGATCGTTTCCTTATGCGTTGGACCCCTAAATTATGTCGTTTAAACCCTAAACTACGTAGTTTTGGTCAGTTTTAGCGTAGAAACATAACTAGAAGTTAACCAAGTCCAATCATTCATCAAAACTTAGAAATATTAGAGCGTAAAAGGAAAAAGAGGTCAAGAACCCTAGTTCAAGAACGCAACAAGGTTTCACCAGTTTCAGCCCTGAAATCAAAAGATTTCTCCATGGAATTTGTCACCAGGTATGTGGGATTTTACTAGTGGGTTCCTTTCACCCATTAGGTCCCTAGATTTCAGTTAGAATCTTGATTACCTTAATGCTATCCAGATCTAGGGTTTCTTGAATGTTAGAATTGTTGGGTGTTAGTTGTTAGAATGATTCCAAATCATATCACCATGTTGTAGTATTGTTCTTCCTAGATTCATGCATAAACTCAGAACTCTAGCTATGTAGTTCTTTTAGTTCATGAATTACACATGCTAGGCCAGTTAATTCAGTTATATATGTAAATATGCCTCAGGTTTTGAATGCATTATTATCAGTATATCAATGTTGCATTCTCAGTTTGCATATCAATATTTGAGCTATCCAGTGTTATAGCATTTCAGTCATAAAGTGTTAACTACTTAATCAATTGGGAGAGGCTTAATACCGAGTGGAGTAGGGTCAGTTACCCTCAAGTCCCAGAACTACGTGCCTCGTAGAATAAGTCCACTATGTTGGGCATTACATTTTAGTGATCACGCCAGCATGCCTCTATACCTCTGGCAGGGTATATTGGGTCCTCTCGTTGGGGCGTATACATCGGACTCCACATTTAGCTCATGTGGTTTTATGTCGGTTATTAGTAGCTCTCTCATAGTTCAGTCAGATTCTACTGCATTGACCATGTTATCAGTATAGTTCAGTATTCAGTCTCAACATGTTATAAACCTGATCATTGCATTCAGTTATTCCATGTCCAGTATTCTCAGTTTAGTATCAAGCTTATCTCTTATCATTGCTCATATATATGCCTTGGTTCAGTTATGATTATTGTTCAGCTCTATTCTATCCTGCATGCTTAGTACCTTTCTAGTACTGATGCATACTTTGCGCTACATCTTCTCGTGATGTAGGTTCATGTTCTCAGCATCCAGATCACGCTTAGATCGATTCCCGATCTTCAGTTCAGCAGCATCAGTGGTGAGTCCTCATACTTCGAGG
>NW_006240098.1:6856-9295 GCF_000226075.1 Solanum tuberosum
AAGCACTTATCATCACACTCGAGCTAATGTTTGTACACTCCTTTCTCAAGTCTTTTTCAATAGTTTTTAACCGATCTGATGAACCTGTGATACTATTACCACAGCAAAACAAACGAAATCACGTTTCTCTGAACCCAATTATCTACCCTTCTAAAGATACCTCTTTAGCCTTTGCAATCAAATAAAATATTCTTGCTCTCGCCTCTCTCTAAAGGCTACACTACATCCCACTATTTTTCTTCATTAGGACTCTAGCTCTTTTAAATTCTATTCGAGTGGTGTCCCACCATCTCTTAAAACTTTTCATACAACCACGCTACTCACAAAACAATAGAAAATCACAGCCTTAGATACTCACAACTCATTATTACCATATAAAATTCACTTAACCAACAATACTTACTATATAGTTGCATCCTAATTAGAATTCATCACGAACTATTATTACCATCATGCTTAGTTATCCCTTGTCATCACCACGAAGTCAACCTTTTGATTGACACGACACCTCAAATCTAGTTAGACCAATCAAATTCAAAGAGCTAGCCTAATTTTATACGCACTTTTCTCAATAAGATGTACCATGATCTGCGAAGTCTTTTGGTGGAATGCTATGAAAAGGGATTTAGCGGATTTTGTGGCTAAGTGCCCCAATTGTCAGCAAGTCAAGGTAGAACATAAGAAATAATTATTAGAGCGACGCCGTCCGTCGCTTTTCTGTCCCCACTGTCCGTCGCTTTTAAATAAAAATAATTACTTTTTGGAGCGACGTCGTCCGTCGCTTTTCTGTCCGTTGTTTTTAAGAAGTTTTTTAGTAGTGAGGTTTAAAACTAAAGAAATTTGCACATTTTTACACTTAGAAAATCTGTTGGACAAAGCTGTTAAAACTCCAGATTTTATCTCTTATTAAAACTGCAATTTTCAAGCTAAAAATTACACTTAAAAGTTCACGGTACATCAACACCCTAAACTTAATATCGTTACTTGAGGTTATAGACTCTAAAAGACACTTATGCAGAAGTAATTCAATACTCAAGAAATCACATGGTATTTTCTTACTAATCACCACTCCTTATTTTTTCTCACCCAAGTGAAATCTTTTTTTAACTCAACAAACAAACACATGCGGATCAATACATGGCATAGACATGCCAATAGACACATTCACATACACAGACAACAATCACCAAGATACCAAGTTTTTCAATATTGTAACGTGTGCCCTTACCGCAAAGAAATCCCTTTGTTCACATAGAATAGGAGCTTTAGCTAGGAACTTAGTAGACACTCACACTCATAATTGAATTAATTAGAGTTTGTGCACAACACCATAGGCTTGCCCTTATTTGCTCTAATTCGATTTTCTAAGCCTTTAAACTGGGATCACTATAGGACTTTCTTAGCTTGAAATGTAGGGTCAGGGTCAGGTATGGTATATTTTGATATTAAGTGACTTTACTGCCCTCCTTAACTTTACATTGGCTATTTTCCTCTTTTACAACCTATCCTGGCATCACCTTGCTTCTGCTTTTCTCCATGTTATTTATTTAAGCTCGGGTGTGACTTTGACTTGATATCTTTTTTTTCTTCATCTCTTTCATTTAATCCACTCATTGTTTTGCTTTTATATTCATTCACGCCATTTACAAACATTTTTACACAATTTTCTTCTTCTTATCCACACACAACTTTTTTCATGCCCCATTCTCTTTTGTTCTCCTTCATAACCTTTTAGTGTGAGTTTAAGTGCACGATGTCCCGAGAGATACCAGGGCCAAAATAAAGGTGAACAATTCTGAAGTAATCACCCTCAACTTAGGCTTTTAGCCTAAGTTAAGGTACACAATGTCCAAGGAAGGACCAGGGCCAAATCAAAGTTTCTGAATTTATTCGGGGAGGGTGATTTGAGTGAATTGAAAGAAATAGTCTTCTTTAGGCTCAAACATTTGGATCAAAGGGAGCAATTTATTCATTTGGTTGGTTTTTTTAAGGCTTAAGTGGACTCATTATCAACAATGGCCTATGATCCTTTCCTAATTCACAATGTAAATCATCTTACAAAGACAAATGGGGCAAGTTCAAGATTGGCACGCACCTATGACTATGCAAACAGCCTCACACACACATGGCACCTTGTTGCACAGTCAAATCATCAATATATCTGGTTCATTTTATTGCTTAATTCATGTTGTCTAATCAATTACAACAGATATTATACACCAATGATAGATACTGGAGCAGACGCTAATATATGTAAATACAATTTTTTATCGGAAGATAAATGGGAAAAATTTAAAACACCGATAGTAGTAACGGGATTTCATAATGAAGGAAGCATGATCACATATAAGGCAAAAAATATAAAAATACAAATATGGGATAAAATATTAACTATAGAAGAAATATATAACTTTGAATTGACTACAAAAGATATGCTAT
>NW_006240098.1:15517-19146 GCF_000226075.1 Solanum tuberosum
TATATATATATATATATATATATATTTAATTGACTCTCAAAATTTCTACTATATATAATTGGCTAGAAGCACACACCTATTGGATGACATGTGTGCTTCTAGCCATTAACATTTTATTTAAGGACAATTTAGTTATTTAGTATATAATTCTACTTTTTATTATGTTTGTATTGTTTATATAGTTCGCTTTGACAATTGTGTGGTTCAAGAATATTTTCTTTAATTCCTATTATGTCATTGTGTTGTTCATTACTAAACTTTTAAGAATAATATAAACAATGTATTCGACTCTTAATATTCTATCAGTATTACGTATATTAAGACAAAAGAAGTAACATATATTATTTAAAAATTGTATAAGAAGTACTATAAATCATAATAATTAATGTCACATCCCGAGGCTACCCCCTTGACGTAACACGGGACCTAGGCTCACGTGTGACCCCAAACTAATCATGTGTCTGACATATATCAAGCATACTGAGAATAACTAAATAAAACATGTACTATGCGGAAGCTTAAACCATGGATAACTGAAAGTGGGGAATACCCAACTAGTCTGAATGTATAAAGCATACTAAGAGTTTAATAACAACTGAAAGATCAAACTTAACAATTCCAGCTGATTCTACTACTATGTCTAAAAAGCCTCTAACTGAGTTGAATTGTTGGGACATGCCCCCTAAGCTAACTCTAACAAAACTGAAAACTGAATAAAAAGACTAAAATGAAAGCATGTCTATTGTCCTCAGAATATGAGGACTCACCACTGAAGCTGTTGAATGCAGACCGAGAATCGATCTAAGCGCGATCTAGATGCTGAGTACCTGAACCTACATCATGAAAGGATGTAGCACAGAGCACGCGTGGGTACTTGAAATGTACTGAGCATGCAGGATATAGATACTAAGTTGAACAAATATATATAAGCCGAACAAAGCATAACTGAGAAATGACATAAACTGGTAAGAATGTAGATACTGAAACATAACTGAAAAGCTAAGCTGAATGCAATGACCCAGTACTAATCGTGAAAATAACATGTTGAACTGAATGTTGAAGTTTATACTGAAAACCTGGTCAAATGCACTGAGATTCTGACTGTGGGAGCTACTATTAACCGACATAAAACCACGTGAGCTAAATGTGGAGTCCGTACCTTTTCTATTACTTTATATTATGATATGCTAAGTGGCTTGTATGAGGCCTCTCGGGGTCTTGTACGCCTTGTTACATCTAGGGCTACCCCTGGGTCGTGACACCGTCATTGATTAACGTTTCAAGCACACATCATCCAATTCTAGGTGTAAACGATCGAAAAGCAGTATAAAACCCAACGAAGAGTTGGGGTCGAACCCACAGGGAGTGGTATGTGTTCAAATTCACTCTGGAAGTACAAATGTGGTCTAATCAGCTATAGAAATAGAAATTATCGAAAAAAACATAAACAAGTTGGAATGGGGTGACGACAAATGTCAGATTGGGGGTTTTGGTTTGCTATTATCAACTACAACGCAAATACACAAAACTGATTTAACAATATAGAGAGGAATTCTCAGGATGTGCTTGATTATAGCTAAATTTTGCTATATGGGTAATTGCAATTACTAACGAATAGCTAAACATCAGTGGGTAGGCTGGACTATGAGTGAAATAGCTTTCTCTCGAACAACTACTTCGATTCAAGTGATTTCTCTCGAACATCAACAAGCTTAACAAATAAGAATAGCCCACTAACTTAATACATCTTCTCTCTCGAGCAAGATAGATGGTATTGGGTTTAGGATTCACTCTCTCGAGCTGAATTAAAATCAACCCAATACCCACAAACCATTAATCAAAAGCTTTGTTTATAAAACCTCTCTCTCGAGCAAGCTAAGAACACAAAATTAGAACTGCATTTGCAACTACAATTCATAAATAAAAACACATCTAATGATTAAAACCACTACAATAGAGCATTTAAATTAGTAATAAGCAATACCCATAAGCTAATTCAACCCATAATCACATAATCACACTCCAAGAATTGGGTTTTAGCCACACATCATACAAACAGAAAAACAAATACCAAATGCATTAGCCATGATCTGGGTAAGAGTATTCAAGCTTTTACAATGGTCCAAAGTGAAGAAAATCAATAATCCACTTGCAAAATCTCCGAATTTAGTCTCAAAAAGCCTTCAAGTCTACTGGGAAACTGTCGAACTTTTAAAGAAAACTATTCTAAATGGTAGCAACCTCCTCAATTTACATTTCAAAATCCTATTTATAGTTATCAAAAATTACCCACGAAAGGCCATTAGGCGAGGTAAGTCGGGTTCGCTGAGTGGTTCGTCGAACCGCCCTTTGCTCTCTTTTATCGCCTTCATGCATTGGCTCTCAGCATCCTCAAGTCCTGTAACTTTAAGTGATCAATCTTGTCATCGCGGAACTGATTGGCGATTCGCCAACTGCCCCCTTCCTGTCGCCGACTTGATTTCTTCCTTCAGGGTTGTCACACTGGAACTTTAGGCGGACTAAAGAACCACTAGGCGAGTCGCCGAGTGGTCTAGGCGAGTCGCCGAGTGGTCTTGGCGATCACCAGGCTCGCCTTTTTCCACTTCTTTAACTTGTTTTGTTCTTTTTGCCTATTAGTGTCCTTGCTTTGCTCCTTAACCAACATACCTGAAAATCAAAGCTTTAACATCAGTTTATAGCACAAATTTGGCATTTGAGGACACTAAAACTATCGAAACAAAGCCCTAAATGAGTCCAAATCTAGGAATCATCACTACCCCCAACTTAAACTTTTGTTTGTCCTCAAGTAAAACTCAAGTTCTGCAGTTCAATAAGGATGTCTACAAATAGTGTTGTAAAAGACTCAACATAAATGCACACAACTGTAACACCCATCAAAATGAAATAGGATAAACTAGAACTTTGCATGTGTTTTGGAAGTTGGTAATTTGTTAAAATGAAGAGTTTTGGCTTTTAAGGTTAGTTTGAAGATTTTTGAGGTCGAACGCCAAGGGACGACCATGACATTCGGAGACTAGTCTTTTGAGCTAATGTGTTTTAGTGGTGTAATGTTGCCCTAGTCTTGTGTCAAAAGGGGTTTAAGGAGTCAATGTTAAGACACGTGTTAGACTCTATGCTATAAGACCTACTCTAGGTTGATTGAGGGTGCTAGACAAAGAGCCAAGCCAAAAGGGCAAGCCTTAGCCAAAAAGCCAAGGCTCTCCCAAGTTGGCTGCTCACTGCCCCAAAAACCACGGGCACCACCACGACCAGTGGTGCCCTAGACGGTCCATATTCTTGGGTGTAAAGATCACTTGGTCTCAAGGGAGGCAAGGCAACTTTGCCTAGGTGCTGCCTCATCTTCACGAGCTCCACCACGACTCGTGGTGTGCACCACGAATCGTGGGAGCCTCCGTGAAGATGCCTTGGGACCTTGAGGGCTTTACATGGTGGATAGGCCCACTGTTCAAGGGACCACGGGCAACACCACGAGCCGTGGTGCCCTTCACGACCCGTCCAAGTGGGCGTGGTCCCTGGTGGGGTGCCCAAGTGAGGGGTTTTTAAGTAATTTCATTTTAATTGTTTAATATGTGGGGTTGATTTTAAATGGTTTATATGATAAATATATA
>NW_006240099.1:0-858 GCF_000226075.1 Solanum tuberosum
ATATGATCTCCTGGGAGTAGCTGTTTCCTTTATAGATTAGTTGGAAGGGGCCTTGCCGGCCGATGGCTTAGTTTTAAGCTGCGATATACTTGTTTAATTTCTTGATTGCGTGTGGCTGCCATGCAGTAGTAGCAAATGCTTCAGCAGGGTTGGCTCGGGCCTGAGTTTTGGAATTAGGAGCCAGTTGCGCCCCTTGAGTTTGGGGAGTGACACATGATAAATGAAATTGTAGATCAATGAATTTTCTTTCAAATGCCACATATTTTGTATCATTTAATTTTTAAAGTAAAGTATTACGACCATTTTACCAGAGACTAGTGTAGTTGTACATAAGAGAAACTACGAACGTTCATAATTTTGGCTTTAGATGTTCGTTTCAGATATAGAAAATTTTTATTACACGGTCCATACCTTATTTGAACTTACAAATACCTATAATTACCCATTATAACTAACACACATAATTTATTAAATCATCACAAACACCCACAAAAAATTTTGGTCAAAAAACTAAATGCAATCAATGTGTGCCTTTCTAGAAGGCAAACAATGTCCACTACCATATCATTTAGTACGTAATGAATTAGGTGAGCCATGACAGATAAAATTGTAGATCAATGAGTTTTCTTTCAAATGCCACACATTTTGTATAATTTAATGTTTAAAGTAGAGCACTATGACCATTTTACCAGAGACTAGTGTAGTTGTAAATAACAGAAACTTTGAACGTTCAGAATATTGTCTTTAGATGTTCATTTCGGGTACAGAAAAACACTATTTCACGGTCCATACCTCATTTGAAGTAATAAATATTTATAATTACCCATTAGAACTAACACACATAATTTATTAAATCAT
>NW_006240099.1:1121-1303 GCF_000226075.1 Solanum tuberosum
ATTTTGGCATTAGATATTCGTTTCGGGTATAGAAAAATTCTATATCACGGTCCGTACCTAATTTGAACTTATAAATATCTATAAATACCCATTAGAGGTAACACACATAGTTTATTAGGTCATCACAAACACCCACAAAAAGTTTTGGTCGAAAAACTACATGCAATCAATGTGTGTCTCTC
>NW_006240099.1:2269-4563 GCF_000226075.1 Solanum tuberosum
TTTGTATCATTTAATGTTTAAAGTAAAGAATTATGACCATTTTACTAGACACTGGTGTAGTTATAAATAAGAGTAACTTTTAACGTTATAATTGTGGCTTTAGATGTTCGTTTCGGGTATAGAAAAACTCTATTTCATTGTCCATACCTCATTTGAACTTATAATTACCTATAACTACCCATTAGAGTTAACACAAATAATTTATTAAATCATCACAAACACCCAAAAAAATACTGGTAAAAAAACTACATGCAATCAATGTGTGCCTCTCTAGAAGGCAAACAATGAATACTACAGTATCAATTAGTACGTAATGAAGTAGGTGAGCCATGATAGTTCAAATTGTAGGTCAATGAGTTTTAATTCAAATGCCACCAATTTTGTATCATTTTATGTTTAAAGTAAAACATTATGACCTTTTTATCACAGACTAGTGTAGTTGTAAATAATAAAAACTTCGAACGTTCATCATTTTGTTTAAAATGTTCGTTTCAGATATATAAAAACTCTATTTCAGGGTCCATACCTCATTTGAACTTATAAATATCTATGACTACCCATTAGAACTAACACACATAATTTTTAAATCATCACAAACACACACAAAAAATTTTGGGAAAAAAACTACATGCAATCAATGTGTGCCTCTCTAGAAGGCAAACAATGAATACTACAGTATCAATTAGTACGTAATGAAGTAGGTGAGCCATGATAGTTCAAATTGTAGGTCAATGAGTTTTCTTTCAAATTTCACCAATTTTGTATCAGTTAATGTGTTAAGTAAAGCATTATGATAATTTACCAGAGACTAGTTAAGTTTTAAACAAGAAAAACTTCGACCATTCATAATGTTGGCTTTAGATGTTCATTTCAGGTATAAAAAACTATATTTCACGGTCCATACCTCATTTGAACTTATAAATATCTATGACTACCCATTAGAACTAACACACATAATTTATTAAATCATCAAAACACCCACATAAAATTTTGGTCAAAACTACATGCAATTAATGTATGCCTCTCTAAAAGGCAAACAATGTATACTACCATATCTTTTACTATGTAATGAATTAGGTGATCTATGATAGATGAAATTGTAGGTCAATGAGTTTTCTTTCAAATTCCACAAACTTTGTATCATTTAATGTTTAAAGTAAAGAATTATGACCATTTTACCAGAGACTAGTGTAGTTGTACAAATGAAAAACTTCTATCGTTCAAAATTTTGGCTTTAGATGTTCGTTTCCGATATAGAAAAACTTTATTTCACGGTCCATACCTCATTTGAATTTATGAATATCTATAATTACCCACTAGAACTAACACACATATTTTATTAAATCATCAAAAACACCCACAAAAAATTTGGTAAAAAAACTACATGCAATCAATGTGTGACTCTCTAGAAAGGCAAAAAATGTATACTTCCATATCGTTTAGTACGTAATAGAATTAGGTGAGCCATGATAAATTAAAATTGCAGGCTAATGAGTTTTCTTTAAAATTCCACCAATTTTGTTTCATTTAATGTTTTAAGTAAAGCATTATGACCATCTTACCAGAGACTAACATAGTTGTAAATAAGAGAAACTTCGAACGTTAATATTTTTTGTATTAAATATTCTTTCAGGGTGTAGAAAAATTCTATTTCACGGTTCATATCTCATTTAAACTAATAAGTACCTATTAGAACTAACACACATAATTTATTAAGTCATTACAAACACGCACAAAAAGTTTTGCTCAATAAACTACATGCAATCAATATGTGTCTTTCTAGAAGGCAAAAAATGTATACTACCATATCGTTTACAACGTAATGAATTAGGTGAGCCATGATAAATTAAATTATAGGTGAATGAGTTTTCTTTCAGATGCCACAAATTTTGTATCATTTAATGTCTAAAGTAAAGCATTATGACTATTTTACCAGAGACTAGTGTAGTTGTAAATAAAGAAACTTCTAATATTCATAATTTTGGCTATATATGTTTGTTTCGGTTAGAGAAAAAGACTATTTCACTGTTCATATCTCATTTGAACATATAAATACCTATAATTGCCCATTAGAACTAACACACATAATTTATTAAATCATCACAAACACCCAAAAAAATACTGGTAACAAAACTACATGCAATCAATGTGTGCCTCTCTAGAAGGCAAACAATATACACTACCATATTATTTAGTATGTAATGAATTAGGTGAGCCATAATAAATGAAATTGTAGATCAATGAGTTTTCTTTCAAATTCCACCAACTTTGTATCATCTAATGTTTAAAGTAAA
>NW_006240099.1:5547-6737 GCF_000226075.1 Solanum tuberosum
AACCTCATTTGAACTTATAACTATCTATAATTACCCATTAGAACTAACACACATAATTTATTAAATCATCACAAACACCAACAAAAATTTTGGTCAAAACTACATGCAATTAATGTATGCCTCTCTAGAAGGCAAACAATGTATACTACCATATCATTTGCTATGTAATGAATTAGGTGAGATATGATAGATGAAATTGTAGGTCAATGAGTTTTCTTTCAAATTCCACCAACTTTGTATCATTTAATGTTTTAAAGTAAACAATTATGACCATTTTACCAGAGACTAGTGTAGTTGTAAATATGAAAAACTTATAACGTTCATAATTTTGGCTTTAGATGTTCGTTTCCGATATAGAAAAACTTTATTCCACGGTCCATACCTCATTTGAAATTATGAATATCAATAATTACCCATTCGAACTAACACACATATTTTATTAAATCATCAAAAAAAAAAAAAAATTGGTGAAAAAACTACATGCAATCAATTTGTGACTCTCTAGAAGGCAAAAAATGTATACTACCATATCGTTTAGTACGTAATGAATTAGGTGAGCCATGATAAATAAAAATGCAGGCCAATGAGTTTTCTCTAAAATTCCACCAATTTTGTTTCATTTAATGTTTTAAGTAAATCATTATGACCATCTTACCAGAGACTAACATAGTTGTAAATAAGAGAAACTTCGAACGTTAATAATTCTTGTATTAAATGTTCTTTTCTTGTGTAGAAAAACTCTATTTCACGGTCCATACTTCATTTAAACTTATAATTACCTATTAGAACTAACACACATAATTTATTAAGTCATTACAAACACGCACAAAAAGTTTTGCTCAAAAACTACATGCAATCAATATGTGTCTCTCTAGAAGGCAAAAATGTATACTACCATATCGTTTAGTACGTAATGAATTAGGTGAGCCATGATATACTTAAATTATAGGTGAATGAGTTTTCTTTCAGATGCCACAAAATTTGTATCATTTAATGTTTAAAGTAAAGCATTATGACCATTTTACGAGAGACTAGTGTAGTTGTAAATAAAGAAACTTCTAACATTCATAATTTTGAACATATATATGTTCGTTTTGGGTAGAGAAAAAGACTATTTCACTGTTCATACCTCATTTGAACATATAAATACCTATAATTACCCATTAGAACTAACACACAGAATCTATTAA
>NW_006240099.1:7415-8011 GCF_000226075.1 Solanum tuberosum
ATAAATTTGGGGAGCCATGATAGATGTAAATATAGGGTAATGAGTTTGCTTTCAAATACCACCAGTTTTGTATCTTTAAATGTTTAAAGTAAACCATTATGACCATTTTACCAGAGACTAATGTTGTTGTACATAAGCGAAACTACGAGCGTTCAATATTTTGGCGTTAGATGTTCATTTCAGATATAGAAAAACTTCATTATCATTGTCCGTACCTCATTTGAACTTATAATTACCTACAACTACCCAGTAGAGCTAACACACATAATTTATTAAATCATCACAAACACCCAAAAAAATACTGGTAACAAACTACATGCAATCAATGTGTGCCACTCTATAAGGAAAACAATGTATACTACAGTATCAATTAGTACGTAATGAATTAGGTGAGCCATGATAATTGAAATTGTAGGCCAATGAGTTTGAATTCAAATGCCACCAATTTTGTATCATTTAATGTTTAAAGTAAAACATTATGACTATTTAACTAGAGACTAGTGTAGTTGTAAATAAGAGAAACTTCGAGAGTTCATAATTCTGGCTTTAGATGTTTGTTTCGGATATAGAAAAACTCTATTTCACGGTCCATACCT
>NW_006240099.1:9883-10148 GCF_000226075.1 Solanum tuberosum
GATGAAATTGTAGGTCAATGAGTTTTCTTTCAAATTCCACCAACTTTGTATCATTTAATGTTTAAAGTATAGTATTATGACCATTTTACCAGAGACTAATGTAGTTGTACATAAGAGAAACTACGAACGTTCAAAATTTTGGCTTTAGATGTTCGTTTCAGATATAGAAATATTTTATTACACAGTCCATTCCTTATTTGAACTTACAAATACCTATAATTACCCATTATAACTAACACACATAATTTATTAAATCATCACAAAC
>NW_006240099.1:10302-10557 GCF_000226075.1 Solanum tuberosum
GTGAACCATGATAGATAAAATTGTAGGTCAATTAGTTTTCTTTCAAATCCAACAATTTTGTATAATTTCATGTTTAATGTAAAGCATTATGACTTTTTTACCATAGACTAGTGTAGTTGTAAATAATAAGAATTTCAAACGTTCATAATCTTTGTTTAAGATGTTCGTTTCAGATATATAAAAACTCTATTTCAGAGTCCATACCTCATTTGAACTTAAATATACCTATAATTACCCATTAGAACTAACACACAT
>NW_006240099.1:10775-10980 GCF_000226075.1 Solanum tuberosum
CCAATTTTGTATCATTTAATGTTTAAAGTAAAGCATTATGATAGTTTTACGAAAGACTAGTGTAGTTTTAAATAAGAAAAACTTCGAACATTCATAATGTTGGCTTTAGATGTTCATTTTAGGAATAAAAAAACTATATTTCACGGTCTAAACCTCATTTGAACTTATAAATATCTATAATTACCCATTAGAACTAACACACATA
>NW_006240099.1:11392-12046 GCF_000226075.1 Solanum tuberosum
TTACCCATTAGAACTAACACACATATTTTATTAAATCATCAAAAAAAAAAAAAAATTGGTGAAAAAACTACATGCAATCAATTTGTGACTCTCTAGAAGGCAAAAAATGTATACTACCATATCGTTTAGTACGTAATGAATTAGGTGAGCCATGATAAATAAAAATGCAGGCCAATGAGTTTTCTTTAAAATTCCACCAATTTTGTATCATTTAATGTTTAAAGTAAAGCATTATGACCATCTTACCAGAGACTAACATAGTTGTAAATAAGAGAAACTTCGAACGTTAATAATTCTTGTATTAAATGTTCTTTTCTTGTGTAGAAAAACTCTATTTCACGGTCCATACTTCATTTAAACTTATAATTACCTTTTAGAACTAACACACATAATTTATTAAGTTATTACAAACACGCACAAAAAGTTTTGCTCAAAAAACTACATGCAATCAATATGTGTCTCTCTAGAAGGCAAAAAATGTATACTACCATATCGTTTACAACGTAATGAATTAGGTGAGCCATGATATATTAAATTATAGGTGAATGAGTTTTCTTTCAGATGCCACAAATTTTGTATCATTTAATGTTTAAAGTAAAGCATTATGACCATTTTACCAGAGACTAGTGTAGTTGTAAATAAAGAAACTTCTAA
>NW_006240099.1:12214-12585 GCF_000226075.1 Solanum tuberosum
TACAAACAGACACAAAAAGTTTTGGTCAAAGCGCTATATGCAATCAATTTACGCCTCTCTAGAAGAGAAACAATGTATACTACCACATCGTTTAGTACGTAACGAATTAGGTGAGCAATGATAGATGAAATTGTAGGTCAATGAGTTTTCTTTCAAATTCCACCAACTTTGTATCATCTAATGTTTAAAGTAAATCATTATGACCATTTTACCAGAGATTATAGTATATGTAAATAAGAGAAACTTCGAATGTTCATAATTTTGGCTTTAGATGTTCGTTTCAGGTATAGAAAAACTCTATTTCACGGTCCATACTTCATTTAAACTTATAATTACCTATTAGAACTAACACACATAATTTATTAAGTCAT
>NW_006240099.1:12859-19081 GCF_000226075.1 Solanum tuberosum
CACCCATTACCCACCCATTTTAACTTAACCCGCCCCAAATGCTATCAAACCCGCCCCTACTTACCCAATACAAAAAAAACCCATCTAATTAAGAGAACCCTAAAACCCAAATAAACACTTCATTTTCTTCCAATTTTTTCACGATCTACAGAGGGTTTAGAACATCATCCTGATAACTACACTCATCAGTGAAGATCTCAGATTGCAAGGGCTATTTTCGTTCACAATCTCGACTTCAACTCAAGTAAGAACTTTTGTGCACTTCGAAATTTTAGTTAGGGTTTAGGTTTTTATTGATTTTACTTGTTTTGAGAATCGATCTCTATTAATGTAAATGTTCCATGTTTTCTATGCTTTTTTGACAATTATTATGGTGATACAATAGTTTGTTTTGTGTTGTCTATTTATGTTAGTGTACTGTGTTACAATATTGATTTCGAGTAGGATTTTTATATTGTTGTCTCAAGTTTCTTTTCTGTCTTTATTCGTTGTCTCTCTCTTTATGTTATAATTCTTTTCGATTTGTGTATCTGTTAGTTTGATTTGCCTTTACAGTTGTTAGATATGAAATATTTTATTGAATGGTCTATTTTTTGGATTCTAGGTATTGTATTCTATGTTTTTGTGTATGTAAAGTTTTACTTTGACGAATGTGGTCCCTATTCCTTTACTCTTGGTAGATTCCTCTGTTTTTTTAAATATTTTGTTGTTGTCTAATAGCCCTTTTCTCTTTCTTTTTTGTCTATAATGTCCTTTTCTTGAAGAATGGTCGACAAGGTGGACCTATTATTCTATTATGGGGGTAGGTGGGTACTGACACCTACTGTTATTTACATTAAAAAATTGACTCATGTTTGGAAGGAGTATGATCCAGATTTATTGTCATATATTGACATATGTGAAGAGTTTCATGAAAAGTTAGGTTTTAGTAAGGTCCAACAACTTCTACTCAAAGGACCTTCTGGGAGGTATTATTTGATTGAGGGGGATTCTGGCATAAGAACAATACAAACAGCACTGTCTGTTAGGTCTGGTGTACTTGAACTGTTTGCTGTAGATGAGGGGGATGATGTTGTTCCAGCTATTGACATTAGCCACAATAATGAACCTTACCTAGTCACAATAGATGCTGCTACTGAAGGTGAAACAAGTGAGGAAGAAAATGATGAAAATGAACCTTATTCTGAAGTTAAGAAAGGGCAAGGATTTGAAATTAAGACCTTGCAAACAAAACATACATGTCCAGAAGCATTCAAGAATAGAAGAGCTACTCAACAAGCTCTAGCACACTACTTCAAGAAGAAGGTCCAAAATGATCCTAAGTGCAAAGTGAATGAAATGAGAAAGATTGTAGATGATAACTTTAGGCTTAATATTAGTTATTCAAAAATGAAGAGGGTCAAAAGACTTGTGCTAGAGAAATTAGATGGTAGCTATGTTGATGATTTCAATAAATTGGAGGGTTATGCTCAAGAGTTAAGGGACAGCAACCCTGGTACTGATGTGATTATAAACATATCCAAAGAGGCTTTGTTGGAACATGGACAAAGAAAGTTTTTGAGAATGTATATTTGTATTCAGGCTTTGAAAAGTGGCTGGAGAGCTGATATGAGGTCATTTATAGGGTTAGATGGCACCTTTTTAAAAGGGAAGTTCAAGGGAATTTTATTGGTTGCACTTGGACAAGATTCAATGAAGCATTTTTATCCACTTGCTTGGGCAGTGGTGGATAGAGAAACTATTAGAACATGGAAATGGTTCATTGAGTTGCTGAGGAACTCATTGGGGTTGGCAGATGGTGAAGGATTGACACTTATGTCTGATATGCAAAAGGTAATTTTGCAAGTGTTTGATAGTTTTTTATTATAGTTATTGTATACACTTGAATTTTTTAAAGTTATTCTATTCTATTTTTTCTTGTTGTTACAGGGCTTGATCGGCGCTGTTGGTGATTTGCTTCCAAAAGCACAACATAGATGGTGTGCAAGGCACATAGAAGCCAATTGGTCCAGGTCTTGGAGTGGTGTACAGATGAAGAAGATGTTTTGGTGGTCTGCTTGGAGTACCTATGAAGAGGAATTTAATGACCAATTAAAGTCTATGGGTTCTGTGTCTAAACAAGCAGCCAAAGATCTTTTATGGTATCCACCACAACACTGGTGCAGGGCCTTTTTTGACACTGTCTGCAAAAACCACTCATGTGAAAATAATTTTACCGAGTCATTCAACAAATGGATTTTGGAAGCAAGGGCAAAACCAATAATCAAGATGCTGGAAGACATTAGAATTAAGGTACTTCCACTGTTTTATATAACTATCTGATAGATATCTGATAATAACTATTTATGTTTAATCTGATAGTAATATGTAGGTGTTATGTTTAGATTATATATGTCATGTATAAGTTATATATTTCACTACTATTTATAGGTTATGAAAAGGTTGAAACAACTTGAAGAAGAGGGTAAGAGGTGGACAGAAAAGTATTGTCCATACTCCATGGATCTGTATCATGATTTTAGAATGATTGCACAAGGTTGTCAAGTTGTTGCTAATGGAGACTTAGGATATGAGGTGGCTGAGGGTATAGATAGACATGTTGTGAATCTTGCTACAAAGAAGTGTACTTGTAGGACATGGGATTTGACAGGAATACCATGTCCTCATTCTATTAAAGCATTAGAACATGATAGACTAGAACCAATGAATGAGATGCATTGGTGGTACTCAAAAGAAGCTTACTTGTTTGTGTACCAGCCTAAAATTCAACCTGTTAGGGGTGAGAAATTCTGGAAAATTGATCCTTCTCAAGCTATGCAACCACCACAAATTCATAAATTGGTTGGTAGACCAAAATTAAAGAGAGTAAGGGAAAAGGATGAGGCAAGAAAAAGGGAGGGATTATGGTCGAAAAGTAGAAAAGGATTGCAAATGACATGTGGAAACTGCAGTGCTGTAGGTCATAATCGAAGAAGATGTCCTTTGGTAAGTTATGTTTCATCAATTTATAATTACTTACAATGTATATTTATTTATCTTACTCTTTCACAAATTTTATAGCTTCAAAAAGGAAGACAAGTTCTCCCGGCACCCCAACCAAGTGAAGAAAATGAATCTGTCTTTATGCCGACTCCTGGATTTGTTGCATCTTCTAGTCGACAAACAAGCCAGCAATCAAGTCAAGCATCCAATGAAGCTTCTGGTCCTTCAAAATCAAAGAGAAAAAATGTTTCAAAGGACAAAGTTGATGCAATTCCAAAGAGGTCTAAAAACAGTGGAAAAGAAATAGTTATTGCACCTTCAATTGCAACTGTTGATGAAGATGAAGTTGAAGATGGTATTGAATCTGAGGATGAGGATATAGTGTTTACACCTAGGATGATATCTGAAGAAAAGACTAGACTACAAATGAAGAAGCTGCAACAACAACCAATTGGTTCAAGAAGGATTAGTTTCAGGGGTGATGAAAATGGTGCTTCTATTCCTACTAATCTGCCATACTCACCAAAAAAGCTAACTTGGAAAGGCAAAGCATGTGTGACCTCAAATCAGTTGACAAAAGACAAGGATAAAAAAATTGGCAAGCTTAAGGCAAAGAGGGGAAAACATTAGAAAGTAGTTGCAAAGTAGTGGTTTTAAGTTTTTGTTTAGTATGTAATGACATAGTGAAACTTCTTAGTTTTCTATTTTCTGATACTTAACCGTGTGTCACTGGCCATGTATGTTAATGACAAATTAGTCTAACAATGTTTTATGTGTTGAAAATATTTTGTGACCTGAAAATTTTATGAAATTGTTGAGTTCTGTTATCAATTTTAATGTTTGAGATTGAAATGCTAGGTTGTTGGCAAATTGTTGAGTTCTGTTCTCAGTTTTGATGTTTGAGACTGGAACTGTTGTTCATGTAAGTATTCCTTTAGAAACTTTCACTGGTGTATATTGTGTGAAGCATCTTTTTGGATGAATGAGTTGAACTTTGCTTACTTTCTTTTCTTTCCTTTTTAAATAAAAGCTTAGTGTTTTTGCATTTTGGTTCGGGTATTATCAAAGTAAGTAACTGTTTCTGCCAAAAAAATGACTACTGTTGTGACACTGTTCCTTCTGGAACTTTACTCAGTTTGCAGGAAATGCATCTACAAAAAGCTGTCCAATGAAGAAACTGAACACTGTCCAATTTGCAATATTGACTTAGGCTGTGTTCCTTTAGAGAAACTGAGGTCATATTATCTTCTAGCTCTTGTTCTTTTCCTTTTTCCATAAATGCAAAAGATTGCTTAAGTACTCAGTTGACATATTAGTTTCTGTACGTTTATTTAGCTTGAGGTTATATGTCTGGCTATACATGTTACCTTCATACTTACTAGCTGACTCAAGATTGTTCCATGTTTAATTTGAGAGCAATGTGACATGTCCACCACAGTTGGGAACTTCTTCCTCCGCCTCATTCACCTTTCTTCTTTACGCACTCCATCTTCAAAGAGACAGGTATTCAGTGTTAATGACTGTTATCAGTGTTAATGACTGTGATTGAAGGGAAAGATAAATTCTAGAAGTAATGAACAGGACTTGAAGATCTTAAATACTACAGACTTTGGTTCCTTTCTTTGTTCTTCTATTTGTTGAATGTGTCGCCTTATAGAACGTTTGGGGTAATATTATAAAAAATTGTAGGCTAATGCAGCATCTGGGATGGCTGTGCATGATGATTGCAAGCTGAAGTTTTTAGAGTTGAAGGCAAAAAGAACCTACCGTTTCATCATCTATAAGATTGAAGAGAAGCAAAAGCAGGTTGTTGTGGAAAAGCTTGGTGAACCAACTGAAAGCCATGAGGATTTTGCTGCAGGCCTCCCTGCTGATGAGTGTCGATATGCTGTCTATGACTTTGATTTCATGACAGAAGAAAACTGCCAGAAGAGCAGAATATTCTTCATTGCTTGGTATGTTTTACTCAAATTTAGTGATATAAACTTTCATCTTGTCGGTTTATACTCTTGGTTATCACGGCCTTTTGTTTTGTCTTTTGTTGAAGGTCACCTGACACAGCAAGGGTGAGAAGCAAGATGATTTATGCAAGCTCTAAAGACAGGTTCAAGAGAGAGCTTGATGGATTCCAGGTAGAGCTGCAAGCAACTGATCCTACAGAGATGGGGCTTGATGTTTTCAGAAGCCGAGCTGGTGGAATTGAATGTTGAGTGCGTGAGTGTCTTGTATTATTGATGTACGATTCATGTTCATGTAATCAAGCTTTTTCCTGCAATTGAAATTTGTATTGCCTGTATAGCGTTAATTGATTTAGCACCAAAAAGATGTTGTATCTCAATTACATGTGTGACTATTTGGATCCATTCAACTTTTTGATTTTTTTTTAACAAAGATTTGAATTCATCTGATTGCCAAAATGAGAAATAAAACATACTGATTTGCCCACTAGAATCTCTCCAAAACATTCCTTTAATAGTAGTATCGATGGCTGTCTACAAAAATACATAAAAATAAACTTGCCAGGAGACAAGCTGATCCAAAAGTTGGCACTCAGCTTATCACTGAATGTTTGCGGACTTGTTAAGGATAACACCTTCATATTTGACCTGGAACCACTTCATTGAATCCTCCTTAGTGACCCTGTGCTGAATCCCGACTCGAGACTTGCACCTGCCAGTTGAAGGATCATATTTGATTCCAAGATCAATGTGCTCCTGAATACCAAACCCAAAGCAGCCGGTCTCACTGAAGTTCCTTCTCAACAACTCGTATTCCTCAACAACTCGTATTCCTTAACTATTTGGATCCATGAAAACAGTATGTTGTTTTGTTAACTGCATGCCTTTTAATTTGCTTTCCCTGAGCTTTTCCACTTCTAAAGTCAAGATGCAGAACGATGAGGGACAAAACATATACAAAGTGCACGAATACTGCGTGATCAAAATGCAAGAAAATACAGCTTATCAAGCTGCAGAATTCTTCATTAGTAGACAGAACAACAACCTACATCATCTTGACAAATTTTCAAAACAAAATAAGTTGCAAAATTTCGTCGTTACAATAACAAAAACCCACAAAACTAACATAATCTAATAATACTAACTTAACACAAACAATAGCACCACACTACATCATCTTGGCAGCTACAAAACCAACAATAATAGCCCAAGAAACTGCAAGCAAACTTATCAATTGATGAACTTTCAACTCTAACTTCAAAACTTTATCATCCAAGCTAGA
>NW_006240100.1:0-4613 GCF_000226075.1 Solanum tuberosum
GAACTTTTTGTTTTAGAACTACCTAACTTCCATATTTAAATGTGTAGCAGCCATAAAAAAATATCGATTGAGTGCTTATAACTTTAAGGTGGAATAGAACTAAAAAAAGGTTGGGCTTGATGTTCATACAAAAAACCAATGGTGAAGCTTGCCAATTGTAAATCAAATATGTACAAAGAGTTGATCTGGTCGGTACTGACAGGTGCAGCCTTTGATAATATACATATGTTTAGAAAACACTTACCTAAATTTCCATTTTGCAAAAATAGGAGAATTGATAGTAATCTCAATTTCGATTGAGTTTTAGTTAGCATTATTTTTGCAACAATATTATACCAACTAGAGTTGTCAAAATGGGCTGGCCCAACCCAACCCAACCCTAACGGGCTAGAGAGTTAAATGGGTTGGGACGGATTGCCCCTTTTAATTAAAGGGCCTATAACATAGCAGCCCTAACACAGCATCAAACAGTTGTACTACAAGTAATGTTTCTCCTTATTTAGAAGTGGGAGTTGGAAAGGACTAACACAGCATCAAACAGTTGTACTACAAGTAATGAAAATTGTACTTTAGAAGTGGGAGTTGGAAAGGACTAACACAGCATCAAACAGTTGTACTACAAGTAATGAAAATTGTACTTTAGAAGTGGGAGTTGGAAAGGACTAACACAGCATCAAACAGTTGTACTACAAGTAATGAAAATTGTACTTTAGAAGTGGGAGTTGGAAAGGACTAACACAGCATCAAACAGTTGTACTACAAGTAATGAAAATTGTACTTTAGAAGTGGGAGTTGGAAAGGACTAACACAGCATCAAACAGTTGTACTACAAGTAATGAAAATTGTACTTTAGAAGTGGGAGTTGGAAAGGACTAACACAGCATCAAACAGTTGTACTACAAGTAATGAAAATTGTACTTTAGAAGTGGGAGTTGGAAAGGACTAACACAGCATCAAACAGTTGTACTACAAGTAATGAAAATTGTACTTTAGAAGTGGGAGTTGGAAAGGACTAACACAGCATCAAACAGTTGTACTACAAGTAATGAAAATTGTACCATAAACTTGGGGCCCATTTTATTTCTTTGTTTGCTTAAGTCCACGTGTATTTTAAGTTCACTGTCCCCATTTTCCTTCTTTTTTTTTTGGTCAGAAACGTATTACCTTGTGTTTTACCTTTGTGAGAGACATCTGATTTTCACTTTCTCCCCAAATTTCTTCAGCTTCTCACTCCTTTCTCTACAAAAATTGATGCATTCCTTCGCTCGAAATTGGTCCTTGAACAAGGTTGGTCGAAGAGCCCTTTGTATTTTCTCCTTTTTCGGTCAGTTTATTTTTCTGAAAATTTTGATTGTCTTCTATATTGGGAAGATTGGATCGGGTAATGTGCAGAAAGTTCAGTACTTACAAAAATAAATCACGTACTGATTTTGTTTATCTTCTATGTCCGAGCTTTTAAGAAAAAGTTTGCTCTGCAAAGTGACCGTATTGTTCATGTTCGTCTTCATGGAAGGCATAGGGATGTCCGATGAAACTTTACCAATTCTCCATATCAACTACCTCTTTTATTATCTTCCAATTGTTACTTTTTAACCAGCTTTCTTCCATCTTCTTTCAAATGTTATCATAAATCTTCCCACAGAATTCCAATAGTATCTGACGGCTATCGATATTTGTGCTTTTATTTCTTTTGTTTTGAATTTAGGTCATATTTTGTCGATTTTTTATTCGATTGGTTCGATTTTTCATTCAATTTTGCTGATCTATTTCGCTTTTCTGTTTTAGTAATGTTGCATGCACTGGATTTAGGGTTAATTAGATGTTGTTGCTTCTGGTTCTTTTTCTCCTTCTCCTGTCCGTTTCCCTATTTATCAATTTAATTTTTATTTTTAAAAAAATTTTGGTTATTGAAATTTAGTTTTCCTTACGCTTTGTTCTTGATGTGAGTGTTTTTAAGATTTATTAATTTTTCATGTGTAGGTCTTTGCATTTACTTCAAGGAGAAATGAGAGGATTGCAAACATGATATGCAGGGATGGGCATAGAAACTTCATATTCAAAAAAAATCTACTCAATTTCTCCAATTTTCATAGGTAAGTTCATAGATTTCTGGTCTGCAATCTAAATAGTTATACTCCTTAACTATGCTTCATCTTCTCTAATTTGATTGTGACAGTTTGTTTCATTTTTTCCTTGGCATAGTATTATACTTGCTCATATTCAGCTCTGTCCGTGATATGTGTGCTGTCGATATTTTTATTTCAGAGCATTTGCTATAATTTTTGAATGTAGAATCTTATGTGAGATAATCCCTTTTGTGGGACTGACCTTCAGGAGTTACATTCTGCTACCATTATAACTGTTCTTCATTTTTCTTTTTCTCGATCATTAGTACTCTATTAAGCCTTCAAGGGGTTTGAAAGCTTCTTTGTTCACTTATATTTTCCATTTCATGTTGGCTAAATTGAATGAACTGAAAATCCAACCATCTTGGAACTTAACAAAATAAAACAAACAAGAAGCTAGCGAAAGCTGGATTACCTTTCTGTGTACATATCTCTTTTTCAGAAATTGGCACTGACTAAATGAATAATGGATACATTGATAAATATTTTTCGTCATTGGTATTCTCCTAAAGAAATTACGATCTTCACGTGTTTTTAGTCAACGTGTTTCTCATTAGTTTCACCTTTATATTTCGGTACGGTTAGAATAAATTGTCATCTTTGCTTATCGATCATTAAATGTTAAAGTTGTGTATGGACTATAATGTCTTATACTTGAAGATAAAACGATTACTGCTAAATTTGGAGGTGTATGTAAATCTTTCTGATTGAGGCAGATCACTTCTGTTACGCGTCCCTCTGCTAAAGTTGTGTATATACTTTTTTCCTACTAATCGTTATCTCCAATTTCTTTTAGATTTACAGGTAACGCAATCTGTCACTTTCTTTTAGTTATTTCAAATGAGTTTTGCTTTAACCATATGGGTTCAGTAATATTTTGTACATATTTACTTCCTTATGGATTTGACATTTCACCTTTGCTAGATTGTGAAGATTTTCTCTTTGACGTTTTGAAATGTTTGTATTTAAAATAACATGATATATAATTTTCAGTTTTTCTCCTTCTCTATCCTTCATTCACTTCTTAGACTAAAACGGTAATATTAAACATTGATGCACTAGAAAATGAATTCAAGATTCCATACAAACATTTCTTATATTCACCTATTTTAGTCTCTATGCTCGCTTTACCTTGCAAGATAAATGAAAAGGATAGATAATCCATAATGATATAGCCCTCTGAAAAATGGTGTGTTGAAATATTCTACTTTTAATAGGAAGTTGATGTATATAAATCTTTATGGGCAAGCGTACAAATCAATTCTTATGATAATACTTTAAAAGATGACATTAAAGTTCCAGCTGCTTCTTAATATTTGAGAGCGTCTTCCAAGAACTTATGTATATAAAATTCTATTGTAGTTTACTCACTTCTGTTAGACTCTGAATGTAAAAATGACTTCTCCTCTGAATATGTTAGCAACAGAAATCATCTTAGTTGGAAGTAAACTTTGGTGCAAGGTAAGTACTTTTGAATGGATACTTAATTTTGTGTTCCTTTTGTTGAGCTTGACACTTAGTTTGAAGAGCTTGTGCTGAAGTTTAAAAGACTCTGTATTAAAGATACTTGGAGTTTTCTTTCAACCATCAGATGAAATCATGTTGGTGACTTTTATTTCGCAACTCGACAATGAAACCATTAAAGGTTGAGCTTAAGTTCAATGACAAGGTAACAATTTGCTAGATATATTTAATTGTTGTAGTTACTTTCTTGAAATTTGTAATTGTTGTTGTTGTTGTTTTTATCTGATCTAATATGTTACTCTTCTAGGAGACTTCTCTAATTTGAGCAGAAAGTGTAAGGTAGGGGGAAGCAAGGGAATATGGTAAGGTCTTAACCTAGAACGTACTATATATGATGTTAAAAGGCTCATTGGAAATAAGTTTGTTATCAACTAAGAAGTAAATTTTTTATGTGAAAATAGTAAAATAATTTTGTGGGGCTTGTGATTCTTTGGTATCCAATTAAGCATGTTATCATTTCCATTCCAAGTATATTTAAAAACAAAAGATTATTCATAACATGTGTTTCCATATCACTGCTACAACAGTGATATTAAATCTCTTTGTTCATAAAAAGTTCTATCTTTTGTTTTATATTTTGTGTAATGTGCAGTGTATATGCTATTGCTTTCTCACATATATATATTATCAACTTCTTCATTGAAATGTCATGATAGGACTTTCTCAGTCATGTGGAACGCCGGTCTTTTAACATGTCGCACCAAGTTTCCTGAAAATTATGTTCCTTTGATGTTCGGCGCGTGTTCCGTCTATGTTCCTTTAATGTTGGGTGCGTGCTCCTGAAAATTATATTTCTTTGGGTTAATGTCTTTTTAGGGCAGGCAGTAGCGACGATAGAGACAAAGAGCTATGAGAAATTGGTGCAGGATCTTGAAAACACTCCCTCTCTTAAGATTATGAAAAGGCCCTTGAGATATTTCGGAATGACACTGCTATTATTTTCAGGTACTATTTTTTTTTTTT
>NW_006240100.1:4717-9193 GCF_000226075.1 Solanum tuberosum
AACATTGTTCATATAATTGCCTTCATTACCTGGTACACTTTTTGATGTCTGACACTATTTTTAAATTGTAAAAATTAAATTTACATGTAAGCTAGAATTGGCCTAACCTTCACACAAGGTAACCCCCCTTCCTCCCTCCCATTTATCTATTGTTTTTTCTTTGATGTTCTGGTTATTCAAATCAAGTTCACATCTTGAAGGTCCTGAAGAAAAAATATATCTTATAACGTTTCAAAGACCCCAAAATGAAGGATAAGAGAAGAGAAAAATCAGACAAATAAATGGATGACAAAATTGGAATGGTTAAAGTTGTGCAGTGTGTTGTAGATGGTATTTTCATGACATTTCACATTTTTATGTTTAAGTTTGAACTTATTTTTTGAACATATGCTTGCTATACTTTTTCATTACTATAATTTTTATAAATCAAGTTCGTGCTAATGTGGAGTTGATTGATTTATCCTTCTACAAGTAGGATGCTAGCTGTTAGACAACTACTACCTTTTTTCCCATTAATAACGCAATTTTTATTTCTATGAAGAATGATGTTGTTTGTTGTAAGTAGTATATTCTTTCATCGTGCGTCTTTATAGCTATATATATTGAACATCGAGTTGAACACCAAGTGGTCCTCTTTACTTGAAGTTGATAGAAAGTAAGATGGTGTTTTGAATAACACTACAAGTAACTTTACTACTGGAAAGTTAGATGAACACAACTTTTGAATAACACTACAAGTAAGATGGCGTTTTTATTCTGTCATAAATAAATATTCTACCACATGATCGGATGAGTATCACTGAACAATTAAAAGGAATCAAACATATTTTGTGGATGCCATCTTGAAAATAATGTATATGTGTACTCAAGGAAAAACAATGTATGTCAGTGAGGTTTTTCAATAGAATATTACTTAAATTTGAGAAATACAATGAAACTTTTTTTTATGAATGTATCCTCATATAGACATGTTGTAGAAATCAACCCCACATTATACGATCTTTACAATAGAAAAATTGATTAAAATTCCCTTTGGTATAAAGTAGATCAAGAAAAGGAATGTGTAGTACAATTATTGATCTATGAAAAATGTTGAATCATTTGTACTTCTATCCCTATTTTGTCTTGGTCATATTCACTTACTTCCACGTCTTCGGTGTACTCCGCAACCTATCTTTTTTAGTAACTACTCAGTCCATGTTGTTGTTTTAGTTTAATCCCATCTATCCTTTCTTCTTTCATGCCCTCTTTCACTCTGCTTTGCCCGTCGCTTTCCATCCCCCTCTTCTATCTCATGATATTGTTGTATCTTCCTTGATGATATCAGTTTCTTCAGGATCATTCTACTTTAATGTGGCTGGATCAATCTCTTTTGTTCAGTAAGGTTGCTCATCGTTTTCAGTTCTTCATTACATTTTTAAAAAGCTTCCGATTCAAATGAATACTAAGTTGATAGTACCTAAGAGATTGTCCTGGTCTATTTACATTTTGAAGAAAAATCTCACAAAAAGCTTGAAGTTTTGTTACAATGATGTGAATCTTGAAGTTCTGTTACAACCAAATCATGTCATCTCTGCTTATTATTAGTTCCAAGAGTTGATTGTTTTGGGAGATGATTCAAAGCGCTAATGAACTTGAACGGTGGACTTAGGTAAGTAGGCATTTTTTTCCCGTGATATCTTTTTTTTCATATAGTATTTTCCCCAAACAATTGATTAATCTTTATATGTTAAGGCTTCTGCTTTGAGGTGATTTAATTTTCCTATGGGCTATGATATCACAACTTTCAGGTGATTGTTTAGAAAGAATTTGAGTTGCCAAATTCTTTGGTGCTTTCATGAAATTAGCAGTGATATCGACGGCTGAAAATTCAGGGTAAGCTTTCAATATTCATTGTTTTGTTGTTAAATTTGCTGCTATCAATGTGTTGAAGAAAATCTTAGGCTTCATTTGAGACGGTTGGAATTGTCTGAAACTGATGAAAATCCTCCACGAAAACCTCAGACTAGCATTGGAAGCAGTTGTCCAACAAAGGTTAGAATCGACAACCCAGAGGATTCCATGTCCACGTCACATAGTTCTGCTTTCTGGTGTTCTGATTTTTGCACATCCACAGATACTTGCACAAAGAGAAAGTTAATGGTCCAGAGGTAATGCAACGTTTTATGAACTTCCTGAGAGGTCACTAGATGAGCCAGTTAATGATGGAATGAAAAAGCATATATCAAAGGTATTATTCAAACTTTTGTTGCATCTTATGATTTTAGTATGCAATTATCTCCTATAATTCAGTCTTCTAAAAGGTTACTACGAGTTGAAGAGAGTTGCATTCACCTAGATTATGAACTGTCAATCATTGTGTTTTTTGCTGTGACCCTGTGGTTCCTGGAGTAGATTTGTCTGGATATCATTTATTTGTTGCAAGAAATCTATCCACTAGATTTCCAATGTACCACATTCCGTGCATCAATAAAATATATGATTTGTTTCTCCCTATTTGGGATATATATAGTATTCTTTTGGATCGTGCTTCAACAGAATCAATACAATAAACTAATAGTACTATGATGAATCAGAACATTCCTCCTCCAGTAGAGGATGATGAGATTGATCGAGTTTAGCTTTTTGTAGTCTTATCATATAAAGTACTTAAATGAGATTATAAAGCAAGAGTCAATGGTAGTGTCTCTGCTAATAGCCTAATAAGTACTCCACCTATTGAACTCAGAAGAATTTTTTTCCCTTCGTCATTCTTTTTATTTCCCATAGCATATTGGATTTGATCTCCTGTTAAGTCTTAGGGAAAAGTAAGTTCAAGTAAACAGTTTTTGTAGATAAGGTAAGAAATTGCAACCAACTGCTTCCTGAGATGCAACTAGAAGAGCAATGTACGGCGAGTAAAGAAAATAGAAAGAAAAAGGTCAAGGGCGACATTTTATTGTTATTAGCATTGGTAGCCAAATACATGTGAATATGAGAAGAAAATCAAATGATCTTTAGCGGCAATTAATTAACCGCAATAGCTTAATCACCACTAAATATATATTTTTAGCGGCACTTGGCACTTTTTGTAAATGTTCCTAAAGCCTATAGCAACATTAGATCCAATAATAATTAATTAATGTCGGTAAAAGCTTTAGCACTCCATGAATGTGTATATTTATTTGTTTTTGTTGTAGTGAATGTCTAATATGTGAGGATTATAATGAGATAAAAGCACATTTTTTATTTTCTCAGGTTGTCTAAAAGATAAAAGCACTTGCTGCTTTACAACTTTCAAGACGGAGGAGGAACAAAAAATAGTCTATGGTGAATTGCTCAAGATCCTAACTCTTCTCTTATTGCTGCTAATAGAGAAGGGATCAATTGGGATCTGAGATTTAGAAGGAATATGCACGATTGGGAAGTGTGATCTGGTAGACCTTTTTGCTAGACTATAACATTGTCACATTAATCTCCAGGCAGCCGATAAGCTCAAATGGGGACACCAGAAAGGAGTTTATACAGTCAAGGAAGGGTATCAACAGTTGTGCTCTAGAAACCCCGTGATAGCTAACTGGCCCTGGAAACTCATTTGGAGGACCAAGCTACCACCTAAGGTAGTTTTTTTTACCTGGATAGCTCTATATGAGGCATGTCTCACCTAAGACAACATAAAGAAAAGAAAAATCCAATTCCCAAACAGATGCTATATGTGCAAAAAAGAGGCTAAAACCCTCAGACACCTTCTTCTTGATTGTGAGGTGGCCTCAGAATTATGGAGCATGTTTTTTTGTCTCTCTGACATCAATTGGACCACACCCCGCACAGTTAAGGATGCATATGAGAGTTGGAGTCTACGGAAAGTTGACAAAGCCATCAAGAAGATCTAGATTATGATACCTGCTTGTATTTTTTGGAGTATTTGGTTGGAGAGGAACAAGAGATGTTTTGATGGAGAGTCAACTGCTTTAGGCATTTTGAAGACTAGGTGCACTGAAAATTTGTTTAGTTGGACCAACTTGTATCATGCTGTTAATGCAGAACAACTTCAGGATTTTACTAACTCATTAGCTCAGCTTATATTGTGCTGTTAAGGATGCATATGAGAATTGGAGTCTATGGAAAGTTGACAAAGCCATCAAGAAGATCTGGATTATGATACCTGCTTGTATTTTTTGGAGTATTGAGATAAAAGCACATTTTTTATTTTCTCAGGTTGTCTAAAAGCAAAAAGCACTTGCTGCTTTAAACTTTCAAGACCTTATCAAAAAAAAAAATAGTCTATGGTGAATGAAGTTAGTTAGCAAACACAAACCCCGTTCCTATTCTTCCTATTGATAAATGTCTATTATAGTGTACAACATCATAACAAAGCAGAATAAGAGAAATGTAGTATGTTGTTCATTTTATGCTATTCTTACATCTACAGATTGAAAAATAATTGTACTGCTTCTATCTCATTCTACTTTTCATTTCAAGGTACACTAATAATAT
>NW_006240100.1:11882-19019 GCF_000226075.1 Solanum tuberosum
TGAAAATTTGTTTAGTTGGACCAACTTGTATCCTGCTGTTAATGCAGAACAACTTCAGGATTTTACTAACTCATTAGCTCTGGCTTAGATAGTTTGTATAGTTAGCTAGAGAATTTTTTGTAAGCTCAAATGTCATATCTTGTAAATTTTGCATCTTCCTGATGTTGTTATTAATAGCACTTATCTTATCAAAAAAATAAATAGTCTATGGTGAATGAAGTTAGTTAGCAAACACAAACCCCGTTCCTATTCTTCCTATTGATAAATGTCTATTATAGTGTACAACATCATAACAAAGCAGAATAAGAGAAATGTAGTATGTTGTTCATTTTATGCTATTCTTACATCTACAGATTGAAAAATAATTGTACTGCTTCTATCTCATTCTACTTTTCATTTCAAGGTACACTAATAATATAAGTCAGAAGGAGTTGATCTACATGGATATAATAGACAATCGATTGAGTTCAATTCTCAAGTTAGCTATGTCTAAGATTTGAGGATAACTTATAAAAGGTCTGTATAACTTTAAAATCATTCTCCAGTACTTGTTCGACAAAAATGTTCATAATTCTGCTGCTCTATTATCAAACAAATATTTCTCTCCTTAATTAAGGGTTGGAGTAGTACTTAGGCTAAATTTATTGTCATAGTTGTGTTGCTCTATTTCAAACAAATATTTCTCTCCTTAATTAAGGGTTGGAGTAGTACTTTGGCTAAATTGTTACAACTTAAATTTGATTTGTCATTATTAACCATGTCAGCTAAATACACTTCTATAAAGTACAATATCTGATGCGGTGATCTTTCATCGACTGGTACTTATTTACTCTATTATGGCAGAAGAAGCAAAAGAGAGGACCAAGAGGAAGCAGATTTTGTTGCGTCGGCCATATTTTTGGAGATATAAAAGGATGAATGGCCATGTTTTAGTAATAAAAGGTTTGTTTTTTTAAGTGAAATATTTTTAGTATAACTAATTTAATTCAATAGTAATTTTATTTAATTTACCCAATATAAAATGTTGGGCCCGTGCTGGCACGGGCTACGCCCATCTAGTATAATAATAAGTGATAGTCAGCACACCAAGCAGTCAGCACACCATCCACATGTACATGTTGGCACGGGCCATACCGATCTAGTATAATAATAAGTGACAGTCAGCACACCAAGCAGTCAGCACACCATCCACATGTGTGTTTCTTAGGAATAAGAATAAATTAAGGGGTATTTTGATCATTGAGAGCTTTATGATTTGATTGTATTGTACTATATGTTATATTGCTTGAACATTTCCCATAATAGACAAAAAAAAAAAAGCATCTCCTATGTAGTTTATCTCTTTTCAATGTGGTCCCCTGCTAAAGTAAGCAGCTTCAACATATTTTTGGGATAAAAAGTTTCTTTTTGCTTAACTACTATAATTTAATTATTTATGAAGAGAAAAAAGGTAGTCATTAATTTTTCAAAATTATAGGACCTATATATTTTCGGGGAAAAAAGTTTCTCTTTGCTTCACTATAATTTAATTATATTTATTAAGAGAAAAAGGTAGTCATTAATTTTTTGAAATTATAGGACCTATTTAGTCTATCGATTTTCGTGTTAAATTCAGTTTTTTTTACGTATAGCTTCTGAGCCTATTTGGATTGACTTAAAAGTTGATCAAACCTATTTTTAAGTCATTTTTAGCTTTTGAAAGTTCAATTTTTTTTACGTATAGCTTCTGAGCCTATTTGGATTGACTTAAAAGTTGGTCAAACCTATTTTTAAGTCATTTTTAGCTTTTGAAAGTGTTTAACAAAGTTAAAAAGGATTTAAAATAATTTTAAAAGGTTAAAAATAAAAAATAGAAATCTCTCACTTTTTATTTTTTTTTAACTTAAAAGTCATTTAAGTTATTAAAAATAAAAAATAGAAATCTCTCACTTTTTTTTTTTTTTAAACTTAAAAGTCATTTTAAGTTTGACTTTAAAAATTACTTTTTAAAAGCTATTTTTTTTCAGCCAAGCGAAACATGCTCTTCTTACTTTGAGTGTCGTTGAAATTTAAGTAAATTTTATAATTATTTTAGGTAAAAGAAAGTGGCAAACAATGAAGAAAAAGATTTCAATTACGGAGATCCTAAAAGGATCCATCACGTCAAATTTTCGAAAAAGAAGAATGAAATTAATATATATATTTTGGATCAAAAATTTACAATCATTTAATCAACACCATTTAAAATTATTTATCACATATTCATTTCATACTTAATTAGATAATCTATTACCACAAATATAAAGTTGATTTTTATTTAAAAAAAATAAATTATTTAATGAATATTATTTCAAACAAATAATTTATGAGTTAATATTGGGTACATGCTCTGCACTGACTATTTCCTCACCAGTATTATATATACACACAAACCTAAACATAATGCTGTCATCTCTATAAGATATAAGTGTGCATGTTTCCTTTTTTCTTAGCTTCCAAAATGGAGTATCAGCATTTTCCCTACTTCATCTTTATCTCACTTGTTCTCTTCCTCTCCTCTTTCTTCCTTGTATCTCAAAAATGGAAAAAATCAAAATCTCCAAACAAAACATTGCCTCCTGGACCATGGAGACTACCTTTTATAGGAAACTTGCATCAATTAATGAGCGATCTACCACATCGTTCACTTAGAAATCTATCGAAAAAATATGGCCCAATCATGCACTTACGTCTTGGGAATATTTCAACAATTGTTATATCTTCATCGGAAATGGCAAAAGAAATTATGAAAACTCAAGACCTCCATTTTGTAGATAGGCCACAAATTATGTCCACAAGTATCATATTTTATGATTGCACGGACATAGGCTTTAGTTCATATGGAGATTATTGGAGAAATATGCGAAAGGTTTGTGTTCTAGAACTTCTTAGTACAAAAATGGTCAAATCATTAGCTTCAATTCGACAAGAAGAGATATCAAATCTCATTTCATCTCTCCGTTCCAGTACACCTGACTCATTGATCAACTTATCCAACAAGATTTTTTGGTTTACAAATACTGTAACTTGTAGGGCAGTATCTGGAAAAATCATACATGATCGAAATAAGTTTATAATGTTGGTAAAAGATATTTATTCATTAATTGGAGGATTCGACTTAACTGATTTGTTCCCTTCCCAAAAGTGGCTTCATAATATCAGTGGAATGAAATACAAATTGTCAAAGGCACACTCAAAGGTTGATGAAATCTTGGAGCAAATCGTTAATGATCATCGAGATAATCGAGCAAAGGGTACGAAATATAATGGTGAGTCTGGAAATGAAGATTTTGTTGATGCTTTACTTAGAGTAATGGAGAGCGAAGAATTTGGACCTCGTATCACAAATCAAAACATTAAAGCAGTCATACTTGTAAGTCTAGTGCATCTTTAAAGTAATTTTATTTCGTTTTATGAATCTAAACTTCGATATTTATACTTTAACTTTATATGTAGGACATGTTTCTAGCAGGAACTGAAACAGCTTCTACAACATTAATTTGGGCATTTTTAGAACTAATTAAAAATCCACGTGTCATGGTGAAAGCACAACTCGAAGTGAGAGAACGATTGAATGGGAAAAAAACATTTAATGATACTGATTTGGAAGAGTTGAACTACTTGCAATTCGTTATCAAAGAAACATTAAGGCTACACCCTCCAGCTCCTCTATTAATCCCAAGGGAATGTAGAGAGGAAACAAAGATTGATGGATACACAATACCTGTGAAAACCAAAGTTCTGGTCAATGCATGGTCGATTGGTAGAGATCCCAAATATTGGCATAATTCGGAAAGTTTTATACCTGAGAGATTTGAGAATAGTAGTATTGACTTTAGAGGAAATCACTTTGAATTTATTCCATTTGGTGCAGGAAGAAGAATGTGTCCCGGAATGTTATTTGGTTTAGTTAATATTGCACATCCTTTATCCCAATTACTTTATCACTTTGATTGGAAGGTCCCTCATGGAGTTAATCCAAATGATTTGGACACGATTGAAACAGAAGGATTAACAGCCAGGAGAAAGAATGATCTTTATTTAATTGCTACTCCATTTGGTCTCTCTAAATAATTAAAGACATAGACATAAAGAAGTCTGAGTTATATTTAAGGTAATTATATTATTGCATATTTAAGGTGATGAATAATAAGGCATTAATAGTGTCTATTGTATAATAGAGTAAGTTTATTTTTTTCTTTTTTTTTGCATGTATCTGTATTTTTCATCTTTGTGAACGGTAAACAATGATCCATATATCTATTTGTAATAAATAAAACATTTAGCAATATCCTTTTTTCAGAAATATATATATGCCCTTAACATTTATATTTTTTGAATTGTTTCATCTTCTATTATGTTAGCTAGATTTTGATTGATCTTTTAGTTTCATATCCAATATGGTCAGTGGTCATCAAATTAGGGCCCCTTAACCTTTTCCGAAGTAAATAAAACTTCACAATCAACTTTAATGGTAGTAACTTGTTAGGACAGATGTTAAAATTTCAAAACCTATTGGATATAGATATATTATTTGTGATAGGTCGGAAATATGTTTGTTCTTTTTTTGAATATTTAATGACACTATCAACATTTTACTCATGTCGGATCCCACTTATTAGACACAAAGGTGTACTATTTTTAAGAATAGTACTAAAACATTGCAAAGTCAGATAAATTGAGACAAAGATCAGTACTTAAGAGATGGTCCTACTATTCCAGAGCATCTAACCTTCCTTAAGTGGTATCCTGCAACCTCTCTGTATCTGAAATTGAATGTTGAGGGGACAATTCCAATGGGAGGCAGCAAAATTGGAGATTCCGGTAAATCATGTAAATAATATAACGAGATAGGTATAATAAAGAATCAAGTTTAGCTAGTCCACACAACTTATGAACAATTGAATAACACAAGTAAAATCTATCCATCCACCAAATCATTGTCAATATTTGCCCATCTAGTCCAATTTGTAAATAATTTAACAAGATAGATAGAGTGAACTAAATTTCTGAACAATTGAACAACATATGCAAATAAAACGTGAATTTAAGAAGATGATAGAATTAGCCAATACCGCCAAAACTAATGAATAATTGAATAACACAAGTAAAATCTATCCATTCACCAAATCTTTGTGAACTTGATACTTGTGATTGATCTATTTGTTAATTGTGATTGATGCACTTGATAGTTGTGGTTGATCTGTTTGAATTGTGGTTGTTAAGCCTTGTGAACTATGTATTGTGAAATTGTCGTTAGGTTAGGTTGATATCTATGCAAGTTGTAGTTTGAGGAGGTTCGGTTGGGATGAAAAGAATACTCGTTTTCTAGCTAGTTTTGCCTTGTTTATTTGTTGAATACCGTGTTGGTTGGTACTCACTCTTTGCTTCTACACTTGTGTAGATACACTGTGATTGCTCTTCTTTTTCTCCTATTTCTGAAGCTTGTCAAAGAATTTTTGAGAGGAAGATGTTTGTCATCCCCGCGGACTCTATCGTTCCTTACCTTATGCTTTGTTCTATTTGAGAATAGTGAGACCAGAAATTTCGTCAAGGGCGTTCAAACTTTAAAAAGTAAATAAAATTCTTTTAACGGAGTGGGTGCACAATTTATTTATTTTACTGATGAGTCAGTGCACCCAAATTTAAAAATTAAATTACATATCATTTAATAACTAAATCATGCAAAAATCTAAACTATAAAATTATCAATGGTATAAATCAAAACTAACTGAGAAAAGTCAACCAAAACAATTGTAGCTACTAGTTGAATATACTCTCTAGTTCATATTAAGTGAATTGTTGGGACTTTTTTCATGATTCAAAATAACTGAATTTTTCAAAGTTCAAGAGAATTGTTGAAACTTTTTTTTTCCATATTTACCATTTCTTTTAATAAGATTCTTAACTATTTTACAATTTTTAAAAGAATAATTTATAAATAATCAAAAAAATAATAGTAAAAAAGTAATCTTTAATTTTTATCTTTAAAAATAATTTCTTGAGAGTGTGTTATACCTAATAATTCACTAAATATGGATACGGGATTTAAGGCTAGAAACATAAAGATACGGGGAGGCTATTTCTATTTATTTTTTGAAAAAAGTATTGTGTTTAAAACAGAGCAGGCTGAAGACAAGATCTTGACTTGAGAGAAACCTTGTTGGAGAATTCTTCATGAAGACGATTTTATTGTTAATTGCGGTTATTTCCTTTGGTGCTAATAACCACCACTTTATTGAGGGACCTAATGACAATAAATAATGACGGTGATGAAATCATTTTTCTTTTCATCACATTTATTTTGTTCGTATTATACTAAAATATAATTTCACCAATAAAATTTAAAAAAATTATTCATATCTTACGTATGATCCGTCAATTCATAATTATAAAAAAAAAATTGAGAAGGGAGTAATTTTTTTTGTAAATATTACAAAAGAAATAATAAAAGAAAAGAAGAAAAACATATAAAGGATTGAGATTTGAGGAAAAACAATTAATGGTAATTTGATCGAGTGATTTTATAAAGAAAAACTCAAAGTTGAGTGATTTCTTTTATACAAAACAAAATTGAATAACTTTACAAGATAATTTCTCAAAGTTGAATGACCTTTCGAGATATTTAGAATTAATCTTTGTTTACAATATCTAAGGTAATGGTGCATATCTTGCAACCCATCGTATTGCAGGCATACATCAAAAGTATGTCCATCAAGAAAAAACTTTGTACTATATGTCTTACATATATATCAAATCATACTTGTACGATGTCTTTCATTGCTTGGCAAATGAATCGACTTTAATACCATCTCCAACTCATCTTTATTTTATTTTCTATTCTTTATATTTGAAGAGTAAATACAGAATGAGCTCTCCAATCACCTTCTATTTCACTCTTTATTATCCATTTATAGAGAGTTGAATAGTAGTCACACTCTCTGTTTTCTTTTATTATTATTTCTATTATTTTGTAATTAACATATTATTTTTCATATAAAGTCATTAAATTAAATCACTAATATTTGTAATTCTTTCGAAATGTAATATAATATTTTTTTAAAATGTATTATTTAATATATACTACTTTTATCTCGAATTAATAATATTTCAAAAAAA
>NW_006240101.1:0-18956 GCF_000226075.1 Solanum tuberosum
TACTCTTCTTGTTGGCTTATATATAAGGGTAATATGAACCAGGGATACCATGTACTATTGTAACCTTCAAGACTAATAAGGACAAAATATAGGAATATATAGGGGATTTTTTATTTTTTTTTATGCATAAAAAACATTATGGTATGTTGGGATGATGAAAATGGACGGTTTTAATACAAAATAAATGGAGTAGTTTTTTTCTTTTTTTATTAGGGGTGTCGGTTCGGTTTGATTATCGATTTAATTTAATCATTTTTAAATATGCTAAATCAATAAGATGTTTTTTATCGGTTTTTCGTTTATCATTTTGGTTCTTAACGGTTCGGTTTTCGGTTTAACCAATAAAAAATGGTTATAAAATAAATATATGACTTCTCTAACAAATTTGATACGACAAGACAATAATGTAACTTTACAAACGCTTATAAAATAAAAACAATAATGACTAACATGAAAAGAACTATACAAATGTAACACAAAGAAAATTTAAGAGAAATAAGGTTCTTATTTTATGTTTTGATGTTTTCTTATAATGTGAAGTTGTGAATTTAAAGTCACTGTAAAGTATAAATTGAAGGTTAAAGGACAAAGACAGTAACTCGTAAGATATTGAGATAATATTTAATATTTATCTACATGTAAAAGTAATAAATTACTACGGTCTTAACTCGGTAAATTACTACATTCTTAATAAGTTATCGAGGAAGTAATCTATTATTGATAAATCCATAACTTTTTTTTATATGAGTTACAGTATTAATTTTAGTTCAATTTTTTTGCAACTTGGATTTCAACATATTAATTTTTGGCTCTTACATGGAAAAATTGAGGATATTATGGTGTTCAAAACTTTTTTGCAAAATTAGCTTGCTTAGGAGGACTGTCTTCTTTATATAGCTATTCAGACCTTATCAATAATTCCAAAAAAAAGACCTATTTTCTACAAATCATATCCTAAATTGAAATGCCATTAAATATGATGGGGCCATTGAACTTTCCAAAGTTGACGCGTATTTACTTAACAATTGTGCTCTAATTTCTTCAATATATTTCCATTTTCATTTAAATTTGGTGAAGGTAATTATTTATTCATATCCAGATTAATATTAAAGTGTGTGTGTGTTATCCTACTCTTATTAACTCCATATACTTTTATTTTCCCTTTGAATCTGATGAATAATAGTACTTATTTATACTCAGGTATATATTAATGTGTGCAAATTAATTATATTTAAGTAATTTTATGAGATAAAATTTTATAATACAATATTGCTAGATTATGTATACGATAGAATTTCTCTAAAATTAATAATTTTTTTGGGATAATAATACTATCCTAATTAACTCCATATATTTTTCATTTTCCCTTTGAATCTGATGAAGGATATTTACTTATTTTGTACTCAGGAGTCAGGTGTATACTAATGTCTGTAAATTAATTATAGTTAAGTAATTTAATGAGATAATAATTTATAATAGAATATTACTAGATTATGTATAAAATAGAATTTCTCTAAATTAATAAACTTTCTGAGATAATATTACTATCCTAATTAACTCCATATATTGTTTGTTTTCCCTTTGAAACTGATGAAGGAAATTTACGTATTTATACTCAGGTGTATCCTAATGTCTGTAAACTAATTATAGTTAAGTAATTTAATGAGATTATAATTTATAATAACATATTACTAGATTATGTATAGAAAGTAATTATGTTTGCTTAGTTACACGGCCGTCTCAATCATAAGGTCATTGAAACAATCATTTGGGGACTCAAATTTTTTAGGTGCCCCAATTTTATATATATCATGTATTGATAAATTTGAAAAGAATTTTTTGGGTAGAAAATATAATAATAACTATTTACTTTATTTAATGTTGAGGTCGTTGTAATAATTGAGAAATAGATAGTGTTGAGTTAATTGTAGCCTCCTTTAATTTCTTACATAGCTAACTATTTTATTAACTTATTTATATATTAATGATTATCATGAACCCACACTATTATTCTTATATTTACTTTTTTTTTATTATCCATTATATTTTTATTCTCTCATTATTTAATATTCTAAAGTCTACCAAACGGTCAAACCTTTTTCATTATGCAAAATCTATTATTGTATGTTTATAAAAAGATCAAATTTGTTTTTGGTGTATTCTTCAAATTAAATTTCAAGTACGGCAACAAATCAATCCTATTTTAATTTCATTATATTAACTTATAAACTCAACGCAAGTATTTCAATATCATTATTTAAACTTTCTAGTCAAATTTTAGTATTCTAACTTTATATTATATTTTTTCATTATTTACATTCTTACTTCAAAAGTCTGTGTACATCCTACATTCTCGAGACTTCACTTGTAGAATTATATTGAATATGTTAGAGTTATTCAATTTATATGTGACAACTATAAAAAAAAATAAGGTCTCTCTTTGAAGTTTGGGTTTAGGCCTCCAAACTTGTTGAAACAGTCCTGCTTAGTTATAAATTTTTTTCTAATAGAAGTGCAATGACCTGAAAGGTCATTTTTAGAAATTTTCATTATCATTTTACTTATCCCGATAGCTGCCCCGAGTCATTCTGGTTGGTTTGCGAAATTGGTTTCGAGTTTTGAGTAAAAAGTTGTGAAGTGTGAAAAATTTAGAGTTTTGAATGACTTAAGTTGTTAAAAAGTAATTTTCGATGCTCTTTTAAAGTTTCGAGTTTCAGAATAGAATTTTGTCAATTCCATTAGTCCTAAAATGTGGAATTTACTTTCAAAGAGTCGTCAGTTTCAGATTCAGGGTCATTTTGTGGATTTGAGATCCTAAGTTGAAATTATCGAGATTTTAGCTTTCGGTTTGACTTTGGTCAGCATTCGAGGTTCGGATGCTCGAATCAGATTTTCGACAGTTTTGTTGAATTCGAGGGATGATTTTAGGCTTAGGAGAGGTCTCGATTGAATTTTCAGAAGTCTCGAGCTTGATTTGGTCTTTTTAGGCATTATGTTTGTTCATTGCAAATTTTATGCGCATCGGATCAAGGAGACCTCAGATCCGTATTTTGATAGTTCCATTGAGTTTGGAATGTCGAGTTTAGTCAAGTAGTGCATCTGGTTTGTGTGTACGTAGTTCCGAACGAATGTTGAGAGTCCATTTAGAAATGTTTATGTTGGTTGATGTTTGCTGGTGTCTGCAGTCCTCGCGTTCGCGAAGGGCCAAGAAGTCTGACCCTCGTGTTTGTGGCCTTTGCGTTAGCGAAGGTCGGCTCGCGAAAGCGAAGCTGGTCACTTATTAGGGGTTCGATTTAGGGGTCACGATCACGATGATTGCGTAAGCAACCCTAAGTTCGCGAAAGCAAGACCTGAGAGGGTTTTTGTCTGAAATTCGGGGTGTCAACCCCATTTTTTCAATTTTTGAGTTTTCAAGATCGGTATTAGAAATTTCAAAGTGGGTTTTCAAGAAACTTCAATTGAGTAATGAATTTTAACTCTCCTTTATTATTATTCCATGATTATGGCAGTTTTATCACCTAATTTGCTAATCTGAATTCAAACCTTGGGATTTTGCAAGAACTTGAGTTTTGAGAAGAAATGGTGATTTTGGGTAAAATATAACTCCATTTTTTAAATTGTTTTCACCAATGAAGTCCAAATGCTTTAGGTGACATATTTATGCGATAATTTTCAGATTCAAACTTTATTTTAGGAATCAAGTTTTTAAGTCGATTTGACTCATTTATCCAACTTGCTTGATATGGGTGTTGTTAGCAGAATCTCATCGTGAATACACATTTGACTAGATCGTGTTGATTTGGATATCATTTGAAAATGAAAAACTCAAGTCTCGGATTGACGTTTGATTAATTAAGATAAGTGAACTTTTAAATCTTATTAAAGCATGTAGAATCTTGAATTCTACTTGTTATATGTGTTGGGGAGTAATGGAAATGAGGTGACGGGGTTAATTGCTCAAATTTTATAACCCTAATGATAGAAAGGGGATTAATGAAAAAACCAACGTGTTGATAATGTTATATTGTAGTGTGAATTGTCTTGAGTGTTGAAATTAAATTGGTGGTAGATGAAATGCTTAATAGTGTTGTTGTGGATGTGAAACGATAATACCATAAGAGTGGAAATCTTAGTCATTCTAATATAACTCCAAAACATGGTTGTCACGTGTACAAGCCACTAATATTTTAAAACATAATTGAAAGATAATTACATGTCTCAATATCTTTGTTACTCGAATTGAATAAAATATAAAGTAAGAAATAAGAGGGTTTGTCGGGATGACAAACAACTACCTCTCAAAGTCCTCTGAAAGCCTCGAGTATAGATGGAGGAGAAGGGCAATCACATGATACCAAGTTTGAAACCTACACAAGTGTAGAGGCAATGAGTGAGTACCAACCAAAATGGTACTCAACAAGAAACCTAATAAACAAGGCAAGAATAGCTAGAATACGAATACTCCTTTCATCCCAACTGAACCTCCTCAAACTACAACCTGCATAGAAATCAACACAACCTAACAATTTACAATACACAATTCACAAGTTCTCATAGTCGTAATCCAATAATCACAGTTCAACAATCATCAAGTATCAAGTAGATCAATCACAAGTATCAAGTTCATCAAGTCACAATAATCAAGTACACCGAACACAAATTCCAAGGTTTATCATGCACAATATCAATCGGAACACATGGGAACCGCCTATAGTTGAAGAACTCTCTAGTAGTGACCTCAACATTAATAACATCGGTTGGAACTGACCCCAGCATCAATAGCATTTGCCAAAAATTACTTCAGTATCAATACACTTGCCGGAAATGACCTCGACATTAATAACCATCACATGTCTCATCACGGTGCACATAAATCAATGCAAATAAGCAATTTCATACCACAAGAGAAGATAACTCAAACAATTTGGGTCCACAATAATACCATCAAAACATTTCATCAATCAATCCATTAGAGTTCACAACAAGGCAATTCACAAAATATTATGATAAACACGTTGCCTTTTCATTAAGCCCTTTTTTTTATCCATTATTAACAATCAAGTGGAATCATTAAACTCGTCACCTCATTCTCATTACTCCCCAACACATACAATGAGAGGGAAATACAAGATTTTACAAGTTCTACAAAGTTTAGAAAGTCACTGGCCTTAATTCAATCAATAGTTAATCCAAGACTTGAGCCTTCCCTTTCTGAACAACGTCCAAAGCCACACAACCTAATTCAACAAGTAATCACAATAAGATTCCAGAAATCACAACACCCATCTCATACACTTTGAAGAAAATCAGTCAAATCAACTCAAAAATCTAATTCCAAAAATGAGGTTTGAATCCAAAAATCTTTACTTGAAAACATTACCTAAGACATTTGAAACTCATTTCGAAAAGGGATTATGTCTAGCTCAAAATCACCATTTTATCAACTTCTTGGGTTCTTGAAGAAACCCCAAGTTATCATTCCAAAAACCTTAATTTGAACACTTAAATTCACTAATAATATTGGGTAAATAAATATTTAAGATTAGGAATCATTACCCAAATATTTCTTCTCAAAAATCTAGTTCAAATCGCCACACCAAAGCTTCCAAACGTAAAAAATGGTGAAATGGGATTGAAACCCTGATTTTGAAAATTGATTCTACCCAGGCACAAAATGTTCCTCGTGATCGCGATGACTAAGGCTCCGCGATGAGTTAAATGGGTCAACTCATTAAGGTTTGAGCATCGCGATTGCGATTAGGACTCACGCGATCGCGATGACCAATTCACACAGAGCTAAGCAAACGTGAGGGCCATCCATGTGGTCACGATGCACACCACACACAAGCCATCACGATCGCGTGTTTTGGCTCGCAATACGATGAACAATTTAATAATGCACTAGAACTGAACACCATAATTACACAAGGCATAAAATGTTTCTAAAAAGACACTCAGAATTCGTTCGGAATCTCGTATATACAAATCATATATGAAATTTGACCATGCTCGATGTTTCAGACACAATGAAACAATCGAACACGAATTCTAGGTCTCCTTGACCCGAGTCCCGTGTAAGTCACAAGAAAGTAATCATAACGCCTAAAAAGGCTAAATCAAGCTCGGGACATCTAAAAATTCAACCAAAACCTCCTCATGCCTACAGTCATCCTCTGAATCCAACAGAACTGTCGGAAATTCAATCCGAGCATTCTAACCTTGAATGTTTACCAAAGTTAACCCAAAAGCTAAAATCTCAATAATTTCCAACTTAGGACCTCAAATCCACAAAAAGACTCCGAATCTAAAACCAAAAACTCTATTAGATCAAATTCCATATTCCAGAGTTGATGTAATCGACGAATTTCATTCCAACACTCGAAACTCCAAAAGACATCGAAAACCACTTTTTTTAACAACTTTAGCCTTTCAAATTTCCAAAATTCTCAATTCACAACTGTTAACTTAAAACTCAAAACCAATTTCAAAACTCATTCAGAAATAATTCAGTGTCAATATTGGGAGGGATATAACGATTCATTACGATTTTTTTTTTAAAAGACTGACCAGATCATTACATGTACGTACACTTATTAACTTCAAAACAATAAAGGCGTGTTTGTTATTGTTTAATGTAGGATTCGCTCAATATGAAAATTGTTGGGTGCTGCTTACCAAATTCGAGAATTTGAAGCCATAACATATTTAAATTTAATACTTCTTCATGTTCATATTATATGATATTTTAAATTTTTATCGTTAATTTAATATAAATATTTTTTATCTGATGAAGAAGGTATTGATTTTTACTTTAAATTTTGATAAGTAAATTTTTCTTATATATATTTTTTGTTATTATTTGTTGTTTCTAATATTTCAATCACTGTATTATTTAATGATAGTTATTATTCTTTTTTATTTTTAAATTATTTTATTATACTTTATATAGTATTTTATTAGAACTTTTCACTTTAGTCGGTCATTAAGTTAGCATTTGATCATAGAATTTTAATACTCTTGAGAAATCAAATTTAGGTAAAATTTATTTTAAAGTTTCAAAATGTGTTTGACGGTAATTTTTGAAACATATTTTACTTTAAAAAAAACATAAAATATGACTTATATATAAAAATATAAGTTCTTAAGAATTATCAAGAATGCTCATAAGTTTGGCATAAAATCATTATTTTTATAATGAACAACATGATATTTTAATCTCAAAATCATAACATGATATTATAACTAGCTAATACAATTCGTCAAATTATAATTAGCTGTGAAGATTTATCAATGATAAAAATAAATAATAACAATGGTAGTAGCTAGTTATTATTTAATATAATCTTCTGAACCACGAGGGTTGTACAAGACAAACTGTTAAGCTAAATCAAACCAACGAATCAAGTCAAATCGAATAAAAAGTCGAGTTATAGTTTGATTTGGTGTTTAATAAAACAATCACTCTTGGTTTGATTTGGTATTAAAAGAAAAAAAGTCAAATCGAACTCAAATCAAACTGACATAGTGTGTGTGTATATATATATATATATATATAATTTACTTTGTTCAGATCTTTTAAATCACTTTATAGTTTTAACGTTCAGATATAATAATTCAGATGAGAGCTTGTAAATATTTTGTTTTCAGTTTGAATGTAGCCTTTAATCTTATAAATAGAACATATTGAACTTGATATTTCAGTAAAAATATTTTGTATTCATGTGAATTTATAAAAAAATTTAAAGACTCCTATTCATTAACGTTTTTAAGTTCTATCTTATCACATAAGTAGGTAAAAATATTTTTGATTTTTTTTCAATCACTATTATATTTGTAAAAAATCTGAAAAATTTGAAAAAACAACTTTATGTTGGTTTGATTTTTAAATTTAATAAATCAACATAATTGATTTAGTTTTTTTTTAAAAATAAAAATCAAATCAAATTGACTTATGTACACCCTACAAACCGAATGGTATAAACAATCTCTCACATCAAACATGCATTTTCAAATTAAATGATTGAAAAAAGTATATAGAAATTAATTATGATCATAAATAAATAATTTCCTTATAAAATAGGAACATAAAGTTTGGAACAACCCAAAATAAGTTTTAAATATATTTTGAATTTTTGGGGATTTAGTTTTTAAAATTTCACAAAAATTAGATAAATCTTGATGGTCAAATATATTTTGCCAAATTTTATTTTTGCCAAAAAAGTATTTGCAATATATATATATATCCATGGCTAGTCTGTGGATGTAGTGCCTATTATTTATATTATATCTTCAGTATTTTGCGGTGTACGTTATGTCTTGGCAACCAACGTGTCTCGCCACTACTTTATTAGGTATGGCCGATGATACTTATTAAATACTCTTCATACTTGTTCATCTTTTTTTCTTTCCTTACATAAAATATAGATCATAATCAAAGGTGAATAAAAGATAAAATGTATGTGTATTCGTTAACTTTTTAAAATATATTATATATATTTTGGGAAATTAGCTAATATATAATTAATTGTGCATCCTAACAAATGAAAGTGCGATGAGGGGGTGGTCGCATTCCTTGCGTGTCACTTTCAATTTGTGTGAACACCCCTTTTACACTTGTTTCCGAAAATTGGAAAATAATAAGTGCAAATGAGAAAGTCAAGAATCAAATTGAAACCTGCAACAATTCATATGTGTTTTGCACAACCTTAACCATTAAGCTATTTCTCGCTAGAGGAATCTTAATAGCTTAGTTGGTTGATTATCTGAACTCTCATATTGTTAGTGAGAGTTTGATTTCCCACATTGTAATTCTATTTTCATTTTTCATTCCCCTATCCTTCAGCTTTGTTAAAGTTTAATTATTATCAAAATTATATTTGACCTATATATTTGTGTTTTTGCTACTGTTCATACTATCGATAACTAGTCCGATATGGTATATCTGTACGTCGTCGCTGAAATTTTTGTTAGTATTTTGTTAAGATATGCAAAAAATTGTAATTTATAGTACATTTTGTATAGTTTTTAAATATCTAAATTTTTTGTTTAATATTGAATTAATATAAACTTATTTAACTTTGAAAATTAGTCAAATTGACTTTCGAAAAGTGCAACATGACAATTAAAAGTGGATAGATAGAGTGCAATGTCTTGAAAAATGTAATAAAAAATTGACTATAATTAATAGTAAGGGTAACTTAGGAACTAAGTGTAAAACTATTCATTGATTTAATAAAGTGGACAAATATTGTTGAACATCCCAAAATAGTATAGTGAACAACTATTGTTGGACAGATGTAGTACTTCTTCATTTTCATATATTACTAGATATAGAAGGCAGTGCTAACATAAGTCTATTATATAATATTCCCTCTGTCCCTAATTATTTGTCCACATTTCTTTTTTTAGTTATTTATAATTACTGGTCCATTTTAACAAATCAAGAAAGGATAAAAATTTTTTTACCTATTATACCCTCAATTAATTATTTTGAAAAAGGTAGATCTTCTTGAAAATCTTAAGTTTTTAATTCATCTACTTCATAATTAATAGGGGTAAAATGGTAAACTCACTATATAAATAATTGTTTTCTTAATAGGTGTGTCGATTCAAAAATGGACAAGTAATTAGGGACAGAGGAAGTACTTTTTAGGTAATTTACATAAATCTCATTACTTTAGGATCTATTACTTAGATTCACACTAGTTTGTAATATTATATTATCATATTTTGATTCTCAGATACATCTATTTGTCAAGATACATGTATCTCATATCAATTAGTGTGTCTAATTAAGAGATATAACTAAAGGTTATTAATTAATAAGTATATTTAATTAAAAGATATGACTGAAAACCATTAATTGAGGAGAAAATCATGTTTCAACAACTTTACTCCTAAAAAAATCAAAACAATCAAAATCATTCTTCTTCTTTTTGGTGATTCAGCAAAGTTTAGACTTCTTAACTCAGATTTACGAACTATTAATCAGATACATGCTTATATTTTGTCAGATATATATACACTTAAATAGATATATTGATAAAACTAGATACATATAATTTTAACTCAATAATGTTCAGATACATGCATATATTTATTCAAATACATATACTCTTAATTAGATACACTGATATTATATATATATATATATACATCAATAATTCCAATCCGATCCAATAAGTCCATTTCTCATTTTCTTCCTCATTAAGATTTATCACAATTACTGTATAAATAATCTTTCTATTTGCAACAAATTACATATTCCCTCCTTTTCAAATTAATTGAACTCTTGAGACATTTTTCATTTTTCAAATTAACTTAATTGTTCAATTTTCAAGACTACTTTTAGAATGTTCTTCCAAGTTTATCCTTTATTATTAGTATTGGAATTAGTTATTAATTAATGTGTAGTTATGTTAATCATAAATTTGACATTAATTAATAAGGATACAAATGGAAAGTTATGTCTAATTTATATCTTAATCTTCTTTTCTTAAAGGGTGTGAAACACCTCAACAATTCAATTAATATGAAATGGAGGGAGTAGTAGTTATGTAATTATGATAGAGTCCCAATATTTTTAAATCTTTTTTCTTATTAAATATTTTAAATTAAGAGTTTACTTAAAAATCAATATACTTTAATTAACCCCTCATAGTTCTTATATGAAGAATCTCATGCTTGTCTTCATTTCACATTACTTCTAGACTAGAAAACGTGGCATAGCAATGTCCCTTCAAACAAAAAAGTTAACCTCAACTCAATTAATTTGAAATAGAGGGAGTACTACCTTTCTCTTTTGTTCGTCAAAGTTGTTGCATTTTAAAAAAATTCAAATTTAAGCGGCTGAAAATATCGAGAATTGCCGTGGTGATTTTCTTGTCGTTTTTCGAGCAACAACAAATAAACATTCCTTTCCTTTGGAGAATCACTAGCCATGAAAGAAAACTAAGAAAACTCTAAATCAATGAATTTTTACCTTAACTTAAAAAAAAATAGAAGACAAAATATATTGAAATTTTTCAGGATTTCATGACTTTAAAATTAATTAAATAGACACAAATTTCAAATTATTGCATGATTGTTTCAGATTTTAATTTAAGGGTTTAATAGTGAAATTTGTGGTGGAAAGAAGGAAGAAAGAGAGATAATGGTTATGGAGGTTGATGTGTGAGAGAGATGTAATTACATGAAAGCTTGAATTTGCAAATAAAATAGTTTATCCTTACTTTTCCCCTAGCTTATCAGATTTGGAGAGTCAACTCAATTTTTATATATCTTTTACAGAAAAAAATTATGGTGGGAGAGGCACAAGTATGACATGGTATGTGAGGAATTATTTTTGAATGAAAAGTGTGTGGGGCCTACTTTTTTCAAAATAATTAATTGAGGGTATAATAAGTAAAATTTTCTTATTCTTCTTTTTTATTTCTTATATTTCAATTATCATACTATTTTGTGGTTGTTATTATTTTATAATACTTAATATAGTATTTTATTTTAACTTCTTCACTTTATATATATTTTTTTGGATCGCTTTGCTTTGCCTTAAGTCGAGAGTCAACCTCTCTACTTTTTAAGTTAAAAATAAAATTTATTCCAATTTATATCTTTTTTCAAATTCTACCTATAAAATTAGACTGTACCATTGTTATTGTTTATTTCTGATTAAGAAGATTAATGTCTCGTGTATAAACCGGTGGAAGAAAATAGATATATCACTTGCTTGTCCTTTACGACATACAAAATTATCACCATCAAATGATATAGTATATTACATAAAACCCTACTTCATAAATAATGTAAAATAAATTCAAATTAGTTTACACACCTTTAACCGTAATGGAGGACTTGTCAAACTTTTAAATTATATCCGACCTGAATTCAGATTAGTTTATCCACCTTCCCCAAGATTAGCGATTTCACATTTCATTTGGTTCACACCGGCAATAGAAATTTCTTAATAATTAAGATAAAAGGTCGGTATTGGATAAGACACCTTAAATTAGATATATTTTTGTGGTAGTACACATTAAATTGGGGTCCATGCAAACCTGCAACTTTGTCATATTTTTGGTTTCAGATCATAACAATTATAAAAGTCCTTTTTTATATTACTTTCTTTGTCTCAAATTTTATTACACATTTTGAATTTCAAAAATCAAATAATTTAATTTTAACTGTGAGATTAAATGTAAAAATTATAATTTTAAAAAATAAAATCTATATATAAAAAATATTATAAGTCAAAATAATTGATAATTCAAAATATATATGAAAAAATTACGATCAAAGATAAACTTATTTGTATCTCAAATTTTAAATCACATAAATTGGAAGTAAGTTTTTTTAGTTTAAACATTTTATATGAAAATATTAAGATCATAAGATTTAAATACTATATATATTTTAATAAAAAAGGGTCATATTTACTCTTATACTCTCACAAATAGGTTAAATTTATCTTTTAATATATTTATCAGTTTTCAAACAATTTTAGAATTATATTTGTCCATGTACTCTAAAATAAATCTATCTCTTTATCGTTCAATCTCCCTGTTTTAATTTTAGGATTATAGTTATTCTTATATTCTAAAAAAGTCATATTTATACCGATACATTAAATCTTCATGTCCGACCTTAATGTTACTTCTTTATTTCCAATTAAATCTATTGATTCATCAATGGTGGATACCATTTCACTATCAAATCTCATTCAAATTAAAACCCAACATCAGTTATTGTGATAGGATAATAGTTATTGCAATAATTCTTATTTATATACTGATTTTATAATTTGAAGCAGTTATCTTTTACTTGTATGAGTTGTGATTTTCTAATTTAGAAAATTAGTGTAATAAATAAAAACTATTGAAACAACTATTACCCTATTGTATTTAATAACAGGAATTTGGACCAGAATTGAATTGGTAAAATCGTATTCATCATAAATGAACAATGATCAATTAGTATAATATTTTAAACTCATGCATTTGATGTTAAACAATACTCCCTCTTCCAACCATAGTTGTCGATTATTGACTTGACACACTTCTTAAGAAATAATAAAAAATAGAGGGTAATATTACTATATTATTCTTTGCCTTTATTAATTTAATACTTTGAAAAATGTGTTAGATGATAAATAATATTTAATTACAAGGGTAAAATAGACATAAAAGATAAATTATCTCTTGATTTTCTAAATTGGACAAGTACTGTTGGTCAACTATTTTTAGTAGGAAAAATTGTACATTATATCAAACTATTAATTTAAAATAAATGCTACAGCTACAGTTAAAAATTACTTATATACACAACTTTACTTACCTTATTCTCCATTTTCCCTACCTTTTTGAAATATTTCATAAATTCATTATTTCTCCCAATTCTTAAAACTTTCGGATACATAAGATCCATCAGTCAAAACCCACGTTTACCACTCCCCTTTTCACTCCTCTTTTCTCTCCCTAAATTCACTCCACATTCTTAGCAGTTACAATTTTCAAATTAATTTGATTTTCAAAAGGATTCTCTCTCAAGTCAATCAATTTCAAACATCTGAATAGGTAGGGTTTTGTCTTTGCCATTGTTGTCTTCTTCCATTTTTTCCCCCCTGATACATATGGGTCAGGCCCCTTCATTTAGTATTGGGGTTACTCAACTAAAATTTTCAAATACTAATATGAGATCTTGGAGTCCATCTCGTCCTCCTCCAAATGTCGGTGTTGGTAGACTTGCTATGATAATGTATTGGCAAGATTTTTACTGTGCACCCAATGGACTACCACAAATGCAGCAACACTATGATACATTATCGATGTGTTGAGAAGAAGAAGAATACTCCCAAACTTATTCAACTAGAAGGTTATGTATCTGTAGACATTATCAAATATTATTGTTGATACATAAGCACTTATGTTTTATGACAACATCAATTTGTATCATATTCTTAGTTATGTCTATGACACAACATTGATGGAGCAACTGCTTGATTTTTTTTTGTTAGCCCGTTTGGCCATGCGATATGGTATCATGATACGGAATCATGATATGGTATCATGATATGGAATCATGAGATGAAATTGAAGTTTTGTTTGGATATGCGATATTGAATTTTTGTGTTGTCTATTTTTCCATAAACATAAAAATTCCATAAGTTGTAAAACTATTAAAATAGCTCCGATTGTTTATTCAATCTTATCAAATAAACAAAAAATTATAAAATCGCATAATAGATTATTACAAAGCTATTTGTTCTCCACTTAAGTAATTGTTTCATCTAACTTTAATTTAATTTTTTTTAAAATTGAATATAAATTGTAGTGTACTAGTCTTTAATATAATCCTCCCACATAATACGGACAATTTTCTCACGTTGAACTTGCATTTCTCGAGCATGTGACCGAGTAGACGAACCAACATTGTTACTTTGAGCCATTTGTTGGTCAATATCATCCACAACTATATTTTCATGCTCATAGATTATAAATATTTCATCACTTTAACAATCGGTTGGTGTGAGTTAAAGTGAGTATATGTTGGTGAGAATAATAAATTTTATGTCGGTGAGAATAATAAATTTTAAAAAGTAATGATGTGATTATAAATTTTGTTTACATATGAAATAAATGGTTAGTAGATATAAATGTGGGATTGTTTTAACAAAATATAAACTTGTGGATCAATTTTTGTATTAAAAATATCTCAAATCATGATATGGAATTACCATATAATTTCATATCATGGTTTTTGGAGAATATGGAATCACATCTCATGATATGGAATCATGAGATGGAATCAGCGTAAAATCGCATGTCCAAACGCTGTTTTGATCTCACGATACCATATCATGATATAGTATCGCATGGCCAAACACCTACTTAGTCTTTTTTCTAATACATATAAGTTCTGATTTATTTTCATATCTAAACATGTGTGTCTCATGCCTTTAATTATTATTTGATATATAATTATTACAGATTGTATAATCTGCTATGTATCAATTGTTGTTATGTATTTGCAATGTTTAATATTTGTTCAGACTTATTTAAATTCGATGATTATGTGCATGTACACATTACCCAATAAATACACTTGTTACATAAACCCTATTTCTATAGATAAAGCATTGAGTATCAAATTGATTGATATGTACATGATACATAATATATATCAAATCCAGCAGTTTTCAAACTTTATTACATGTATAATATACATATCAACTCACGACTGTGTTATGTATCACACAAAAAATGTTATTGGGAACAATTACATTTATAATGTATCTTTTTATAAAATACAGTATTTCTCAAACAAAATAAGATATATAAATAGTAATGTATCATGCACTAATTTTTTTGGCATGATACGTAAATTCAAATTTATACTAAATATATCTAATACATAGCAACTATCACAATTTACACAGTAATGTATCAATCTCAAATATAACATCTTATGGGCAACAATAACCTTATTTAATGTATCTAGTAGAAATACAATACTTATCAATTTAAACAAGATGCATATACCGTAATGTATTGATAAATCTATCCATCTCAAAAACACAAATAAAAAAACGATTACACAACATTATAAAAGGTATGAATGATCCATCAAAACTATGTATCTCTTCAGCCTTTTTGTCTGTTGTATCAATACATAGCGGATACATTGAAAATTAAGTCTCTTGTTTCTTCATATCAACGATGTATCAAATCTTCAAATTTTTCCTCAACTCATAGATCTCTAACTCAGCTGCAATGATTGATTTGAGATTCACAAAACCAATAGTTTAACCAACAACAATTCCATCACTTTTGTATCGTTCATACCTCACCTCACTTTCTCATACTGTGGAATGTCTCAACAAGATCGATAGGTTCATGTTGTATTAGTACAATTTGTCTATACGTTTAAAAGATTCTTCGATAAATAAGGAGAAGAAATTTGAATTTTGCATTTGTTGATTCTGTTAGGACTCAATTCGCTTCTCCATATTTATTGTATCAACAATCCCTTCTTCAACTTCACTTCATTAAGTTGGGTAACTGAAACACCCGTTTTATTCTTCATCTGCCACAAAAAATGACCCTATTTCAGTGCCGAATTTCATTTGGAGCAGTATCTCCATCTCTTTCTCCAAGAATTGAATTTACAATATTGTTTCTTGGAAATAGATTCAACCCATTTGCTAAAATCACCCAAAAGAAGTTTCCGTCTCTTTGTTATGCTTTAAACGATTTCTTATACTCGACGATTTCAAATTGATGATTTGAAATCATGAATCGTTTGTCCAATCATCTACAATGGCGGATTTGAGATTCAAGATTTCGAATTGATAAAGAAGATGAAAATTTGATTATTGAATTTTGTGAAGTTGTTTCAGATTGAAATGGATTGATATCAGTTCTACGTGATTTGTGGGAAAGAAAATAAATTCTATATTAAGTGCAATAGACAAGTTTTATAATGTATCACAATTAAACTTATGTATCCGGATGACTGATATTTTAAGGGATTTTTGTAAAATAGAAAAAAAGTAGGGATAAGATGTAATTTGGAGTCTTACACTATGGATTTTTCTAAGTTATACTTTAATTTAATTTCAATTCACGACAAACTTCTTGTCATTCACCTCTCTCCCCTCTCTGAAATCTCGCTCGCCACTCTTCTTTTTTTTCAACCCTCTCGCTCGCCTCTCTCACTTATACAAACATAAATGTATAATTTGTGTTTGTGTTTGTATAAAGCGAGAGAGACTGTTTATATATATAAAAATACAAATACATATCTCTCCGTCCTATACACTTATAATTATACAAATACAAATCTTCTCCTGCTCATTTCTCTTTTGCCTTTCTCTCTCCCTCACTTTATACAAACACAAATTATACAAAATACAATGTATAATTTGTGTTTGTATAAAGTGAGAGAGAAATTTGATATACAAATACAAATGTTTTAACTTGATTTAGTTGTATACAAATTCAATTTTTATGCCGATATACAAACACAATCATTGATACATATATATACATAGTAGTTCCATATATACAATTATCTAACCGATATACATATACAATTCACCTCTCTCCACTCTCTTCCCTCTCTCCTCTCTCCCAATATCGTTCGCCACTCTAGCCTAACACAGAGAACATATACATATACAAATGTACTTTTTATACAAATCACCGCGATTTATACAAATCAAATGTTCCATAGCAAACATAGTTTGACTATGGAGCACAAATAGCAAAATTGTAGCTATTAAGCGCTAATATGATTTTTATGTTTACTATTCTTAAAATTTACTCTTTTTAGTATAGTGGACAACTATTGTTGAATAGAGGGGATAATAAGAGCTACGGTAAGCCCAAAAAATTTATGGATTTCAATATTGAGTGCACCCAATTGCGAACACAAAAATACACAAAATGACATCTTTATCTACTCTTTCAACCATATACAATGTTGGAATTAAGTTTTTACGTATTCTTAAAGAGTGAATTATTTTCAATATTGCTTATATCATGATCTCTTACGATAAAAGCAATACTCACAAATTAAAAATTAAAACCATGCATGGTATCTCACAGGGCAATGCTATTCTTTCTCTTGTATAATTCCTAAGTTAATTTCACCCATTTGCAGTAGCTACGTGATTTTCAAGATCTTAGATTTTCTTATTGTACCCTCCATCGTGAAGACTCTATATCATCTATAGATTTTTTTTCATATCAATTTGTAACAGAACTTGTGCGAAGGATTGCATCTCGTATTATATTATTTTTCAAATACGTTGTAAAAATTTTAAATTGTAAATTATTGTGATTTACATTATTTTTTATTAAAAAAAAATAAACAGTTTAAATTAGAATTCACACGATTTAATTATGAGCAACTTTCACATATAGCAAACACAAAATTCATATTTGTATGCTATAGCAAAGTTTGTATAATTGCGCTCCATAGCAACATAAATATGTATATTTCGCTATATATATACAAAAGAAAGCATTTGTATAATCTGCTTTGGTATACATATACAAAAAGATCAATTGTATAAAGTGAGAGAGGTGAGTGAGCGAGCGAGATCTGGGAGAGTGGCGAGCGAGATCTGGGAGAGGGGGAGAGAGGGGGAGCGAAAAATATATGTATATATACAATTTTCACGCATAAAAACGAGAGAGGCGAGGGAGAGAACGAGAGTGGCGAGGGAGATTCACCAGGAGAGAGGTGAAATAGCAACAGTTTGCTATGAGGTACAATTAAATTAAACTATATTTATAACATTTAATTTGAATTAATAGTTTGCTATTATATACAATTTTCCCTTTAATTATTGTACTCCAAATCAAGTCATATGAATTAAAACTTAACGAGTATGTTGGAGTGAAAGTTTGACCTCTCTCACATGAGGATAAATGGAATGAGACGTCATTACGGGTTTCATAATTTGGCAGAACTAGGAAATTATAAAAGAGCAACGTAACTTCCAACAAAATGTACCTTTGCTAGATGAGAAAGACGTTTCCTACAAGTTCAAATCTAGTGATTTGTCATTCCAAGATTACAATTTTGAAACTTGATAAGGATGTCATTTACCGTATTCAGGTGGGTTAGATGAAATGAAGGTTTATAGTCAATGTCTTGTGTGATAAGAATGTGCCACCTAGTGTGAATGATAAGTTTTATAGAGCAATGATTAAACCGACTATCTTATTGGACATAGACTATTTTAACATAGTGTTAGCCAGTCAAGAACCCTCATCTTTAGAGGATGAGAGTGACAGAGTTGAGGATGTTGATCAAATGAGCATACCAAAAGAGATAATATCAAGAATGAAGTTATTCGAGATATAAGATGGGAGTGACTCCCGTGAAGGACAAGATATGAGAAGTGAAACTGAGATGGTTTCACTACTAAAAAAACAGTGAATACCGACCTA
>NW_006240102.1:0-3949 GCF_000226075.1 Solanum tuberosum
TTTAATTGTTATTCTTTCTACAGGTGTGCCAGAAACTCTTATGTTAAATATGTCGAAGCTTGTAGTGTCAGTATTAGCAACTGTAAATGGGAGAGATCCACTCGCAAGTGAGGAAATTTGATATCCCATATTTTTAGGAAGTGCAGTGGTATCTTATGGACTGACATCCCGTTGGATTCTCTAAAACTTCTATTATTCTATCTTTGATCCAATTATTTAACATGCAAAACTTGCTGAGTTGTACAGAAGCTTATCAACTTTAGCTATTTTTCATTACTGAGATAGACTTTGATTCTTGAGTTCTTAGCATTTGTATGCTGGTATGCTTGTGTTTTGCTCTTCATTGTTCAGCTTCTTTGCTTAGGATAACCCTGTTAAATATGTTCATGTAGTAGCCATTGCCTATGTCAGTATGATTTCCCAGTAATCCTAAACTTATTTGAGGTTGTATTTTATTTCCTTTATTGATCTTTAGGCTTGTTTACAATTCTATCTGATATGACATTTGAAACAGGGACTGAGTGTCTCTTCAGCATCACTTGATGGTGAGAATTTCTTGGTTGCTTTTGGTGGATACAACGGGAAGTACAATAATGAGGTATCTTATAAAATCCTATATTCGCTTTTCCACGACTACCTTAGTTTCTTTTGGGGTGATAGATAAATGGATAAATGGATAAAATCCTATATGTTGATAAGTTCCAAATCCAATTCATTTTCTCAATATTCTCAATATCGAATTCTCCATTCACTTTCTGTACAACCTCCTACTGCCTTTATGTTAAATTTTTTGTACGACGGCCTATGAGGCCTTCTTTCCTAAATTACTGCATTCCATTTCGTATAGGTATATGTTATGAGGCCTAAACCAAGGGATGTATTACATCCCAAGATACTTCAGTCACCAGCAGCCGAAGCAGCAGCAGCTTCTGTTAGAGCTGCATATGCCTTAACTAAACCAGAAAAGTTAGACTTATCCGTAGAGAGAAGATACCAGTTTTAAGGAAGTTCACGTTGATAGCACCCAGCAAAATCTTTTGGCCGAAATTAGTGCTCTGGGAGTACAGAAAAAGCTCTGACACTTTTTTTGAGCTTAAGTTCTAATTCCCCCATCCTATCCTATATTTATAGCAATCAATAAATTATGTCGCGATTCAAAACCAGTTGGGGGTCAACTCACCTATGTAAGTTTCGTATAGCTGGTCTCAAGAATAAAGGATGAGGGTCGTGGTAAGTTGATAGCCAGCGAAACATAATCATAACGTTATAGTTTCACCAAGCACATTCTATATAAGAGCAATATGATCAATTTATGGTTTAGTTGTTCCTCTCATTTCAATCCGACCAATATTAAAAGGCGTTCGTGGTTTTGTTTGTGACTTTTTCATGGTATCTTCAGGCACAAATAGCAGAGCTAAAAAAGATGCTAGAGTCTATGCAGTCCATAGAGGAGGAAGTTCAAGCTCTACGAAAGGAGAAGTCTGAATTGGAACGCGACATGGAGCGTGTTTCATCTGTCCAGAAACAGGGCTCGGGCGGGGCTTGGAAGTGGATTACTGGATAATTATTTGAACCAAGTTACATATTTGGAACCTCAGTTCTTTCCCCCATTGCTGTAATACTTGCAAAAGAAGAAGTTTTCCAGTATTTTGGTGCACTTGTAATGCTATTTTGTAAGAGGATGTGCAACTTTTGATTTTTTGTTGAAAAAACATATCATTCTTTTTTACTTGCTTTCTTTTATTATATTATGTTTATGACACTTGCATTTTGTAATTGCAATATTTCATTGTAGCAAATTGATTGTTTTTGAATGTCATAGTAACCTCATTCATTTGTGTTTTACCTTGTTCAATATTTTAAAATTTAAAATATTGAATTAATCTAATTTTATTTAGTTATGAAGATTAGTCATATTAATTTGAATCAAAAATATAAAATGATGGACAGTGCAAAAAATATCTTTACACTCTTAAATTGGGAAAGAAATAAAAATTCAAATGGTTGGCTCCTTTTCATATTACTTGCCCCAACAACAACAACAATATCATATTCGTAGTTTTAGTGGAGTTTAAGAAGGGTAGAGTGTATGCACATTTTATCTTTGATTCCGAGATGAAGTAGAGAGACTGTTTCTGATAAACCCCTGATTCTAAAACAAAAACAGTTTAGAAAAAAACATAATAAAGTTACAATAGATGATATATAGTAACAAAAACAACTAGTAACAAAAATAACAAATAGTGACTGAACGATACTATTTTTTCCTTCATATTAACATTAATTCATCTTATTTTAGGTTTTAGCCGAATTTGTTAATTTAACTAAGTTTGTCTATCACTTAAACTATGAAATCTAACCAATTTAATTTCATCCTTGACCCATCTTAAATGACCAAACTTTGGAATTGCATTTTGCATTTTTAGCAAACTTCCACCCTATACTTTATTCCTATCACACCAAAGACCCAACTCTATACGTATAGCCTAATAAGGCCCAAAACCCATCAGCCCTCTTCATTACAAATATCAGAAATAGGTCCAGCCCAATCTATTAGGTTGTCATCCTTATTCTATCATTCAAACTCATAAAGACTCATAGCATCTCTTCCTTTTCCTTTCTTAGCAAAATCCCAATTTGTTTCCATCATAATTCAGATTGGTTTCACTATTTTTAGCTAAGTTTTTCCTCTCTCCCTTGCACATTAAATCTCCTTCTTGAAAAGCTGAAATTTTCTACTTTTTGTTGACCAAAATCGCTGCAACTATGGAGAAAAAGGACGACTTTGTTGATCTCTCTGTCACATTTTGGACTGACCTCAACATGCTTTTTTCAAAAACTCAAACAACTTTTTGTTCTTCAATTCCCGCTTAAAAAAAAGAGTCTAGGCTATAAAGATTCAGATACACCTTCAGTTGAAGGGGGGAATTTTTTTTTTGAGTTGGATTTCAATTTAGCAGAAACAATTCAAAGAAAGGGCTTGAACATTAGTATTAAAAAGCTAGAAATACATTTTGGAGGTCGAGGATACAATAAGTTTTTATTTTTTATTTTTGGTGTTTGGGTTCAGTTGTCGGCTCAAATTCCTTATCCGCTGTTCGTGTTCGAGTTCTCGTGGTAGGAAGGTCAGCTCTTCGCTCGTCCCGTTCCCGTTCACTGCACACAAGAAGGTAAACTCCGTTGTCAATTCCAACTCTTTAGTCAATGTACTGTTTCAATGATGTTGAGGTTGTTTACTGATTTATCTTTCCCCTTCCTTTCTCGACTGACTTTGTTTTACTCGATTCTTGGCTTATGTCGTAGCCTAGTGATTGAGTTAGAGTCGGCTCCTTGTTCGTTTGAGATATAAAATGTGCTCTTGTAAGTGTTGTTGTTTGTATGAGTCTTCAAATTTCTTTTTCGAGTTAGCTGTCATGTTAAAGGGTTCATTTCGTTCAAATGAAATCCCTAATAATTAATGATGTTGATGTTTGTTTCTTGTTCGATTTCACTGTCTCTTGGTGTTCATTTTAAGACTATTTAACTATCACTATCTCGTATTCACTTACTAATTTGTCATTGAATATTCTTATATATTTTTTTGTATTCTGGCCTATTAGCATATAAAGTTCCCTTTTCTCTACTACTGTGAATGTTATTTCCCTTTCAAAAAAAAATATAAAATAAAATAAAATGAAGTTGGAGTCTTAGAGCTAGCTAATATGTAGCTCGTGTATCGTATATCTGTTTCTCGATGCGACTACAATAGCATTCATGTGTGTGTGTTTGTGACTTAAGTATGAGTTTATTCCTAAAAATTGCCTTTGTTTAAGTGCTCGATGTACTAAATTTGTTAATGTTGAAGTGTGCGATTTTCTTTAAAGAGGTAGTATGTGAGATTTGCCTATCATACTTTACTTTTAGCTTATTCCATCGGTCTCTCTAGCTTATACATATGTTAGTAACGCCT
>NW_006240102.1:7494-14057 GCF_000226075.1 Solanum tuberosum
ACTTCGGTTCTTCGGGTGGAGGTAGGTTGTGGTTTATTCTATTTGATAGATAGACTCTTAATAGTAATTGATACGCATTGAATGATATTGTGAAGTTCTCTCTGTACTTGATTGTGTGATTGTGTAGCTTGGTTGTGTGGTTTGTGATTGACCTGAAATCCTGAGACCGTGAAATTTATAATCTTGAACCCTCTCTATCGAAGTGATGCCTTGAATAAAGAAGGCTTGATGAAATATTGTTAATGAATTGAAAAGTGGTGATACTAAATGATAAATTAATGATATTATTGGATCGGAGTGTCAAGTTCTGACACGATATTATTGGACCAAAGTGTCACATTCTGACACAATATAATTGGATCGGAGTGTTCACGTTCCGACACTGTATTATTGGATCGGAGTGTCACATTCCGACATGGTATAATTGGATCGGAGTGTCACGTCCGACACAGTAACACTAAAGGAAAAAGATATTGAATTAACTTAATGTACTCAATCTCAAAGAACTCAATTTCCAAATTAGTTTGGTTTGGAGGCACGAGTCCTCATGTGTGATCTTGATATTGTTGACTGGTTATGTACTTACTTTAGTGTTGTTGACACTGGTTCATGTGTTTGTTGTTTGCCACCTGCTAAGTGTCATGGTTGATTTTATACTATTATTCATTACATATTAGTTTCTATTTTGGGTTGGTGTCATGACCCGTAAAGTCGTTTTTGGAAATTATCATATAAATTATCATTTTTAACCCTATTGATAATGGCATTAGTCAATTATTTTGATAAATCGGTGGAGTTGATTTGGAAATTTTTGAGCTATTTGTTAATTACGATTATTTAGTAGATGGGTGATTTTTAAATAATTAATTTTAATTGGTGGTTAATGGGCCAAGTCCATGTGTAAAACTGAATTACATTAGAAAGGTTTATTACTATTTTGCATAACACAAGTAGTAACCGCTAATCCACGAACGGTGTGGCAACAACACGAAGACCCCACTTTGCTGCAGGTAATTTATCACCACACCAAAATCTTGTACTATGATTATGGATAGTCATGTTATTATTGCTATTATTATGTATTTGGCGTGAATAGAATTGAATTTGAGACTTGGTGTCGTGTCGGCTTATTAAATTGAGGGCAAGTTCTTGCTGCTATCGATAATTATTTATGGGGATTAGTGGTAAGTGTTGTAGGATTGAATTGATGAGAATATATCATACTAATATATATTATTAATATGTTAGCAGATAAGGAATTGGAATACAGTATATGTTTTGCAACATGTGGTCAGAATGTATTATGGATAGTTGAAGCTATCATTAATAATGACCTACTGATTTTAGGGTAGTTATAGGCCAATAATTGAATATTTAATTGTTGGGGAATAAATTATAGGAATATAACTTGTATCAATATGTACCGTTCTGGATTGTTTTTTTTCCGTGAACAAAATCGCGATGTTCATAATTTTGGATTTCTAGCGTTTCTCCAATTCCTTCTTATAATTATCCCATATGATTCAAGCTTGAGCTATTGAGACATGTAATTAAATACTAGGTGCATGATATCATATGAATACCATTATATTTATGATATTTGAAAAAATTGAAACTTAACCCTAGGCATTAATTTTGAAAAACATGAGAGTTGACATGTTGATTGGCACCAAGATTAAGAACTTGATTATAAATTGAGTGAGTTTTTGGATCTAGGCTAGACCTGTAGTAATCTGAGTGTGGTTAGTTTCGAAATCTTATTGTAATTATTAATGTGAATAGATCGCTTTGAGTTCGAAGTTCAACGAAAGGGAAGACTCAAGTCTCGGAGTGATTGTTCGACTATTTGAGGCAAGTGGATTTCTAAACCCTAGTTAAGTGTATGTAATTCGTGTATTTTCTTGTAATATGTGTTTGGAGGTAATGAAACTTGGTGATGGGTTGACTTGTCCACATTGATTAATTCTAATAATGAAAAAGGGCGTAATAAAAGGCAATGCGATTAATTGTTTGTGTGTGATGCGTTGAGAATTGTTTGTGACGGGCATTGGTACGAGTACCGGTGTTATAAAGGGAAAGTTTATTATAAAGAATGAGGATTGTAATCAGAGAATGCCAAAACATATGGGCATTAGCTGATATATTATTGACTAGATTTATTATGTGTGATTGTGTTCTTTATTGAACCCGTATACTGATGATAGCTGAGGTGATTACATATCACATTGATATTTGATTGAGATGCATCATCCCTTTTATTGAAATCATAATGTGCACATGCATTGACATGAGATTGAGTATAAGTTGGGCACGTGAATATCGTTCGTGCTAGGGATAGTGAGATGTTAAAATTATAATTTGGGCACGTGGAGATCGTTCGTGCGAAATTTGTTTGATTTATGATAGTGTGTTGAGATCGTTTGCACAGATACGTGGAGATCGTCCATGTCGGTGTATGGACCTCGCGAGTCCCCCATGGGTCATGAACTCTCGATGTATTTTCGAGGAGTGTCATATATATACAGTTGAGAGAGTACTTGGTATTCTGAGGCATATCATTTCATGGTGTCCTATTGCATTGTATCCCATGACATCCTTCATTCTTGATGATTATGTGTTTTATTGGTGGTTGTAAAGTACTTGATGTTTGATTACCTCTATTTGATGAACTTGATCTAGTGTGTTGTTGATATTTGTGAGTGCCTTTTTGTGAAAGTTGAATAATGAGAATTGTTGTTGAGGATATGTAATTTGTTAAAGTGATTGTTGTTGAGGTGGGTGCTTTGTAAACTGTGAACTGTGAGGTTGGGCTGGTTTTATGCAGGTTGTAGTATTGAAGGTTCGGTTCGGGTGTAAGGAGTACCTGTATTCTATTCCCTTAGCTTGTGTTTAGAGATGTACTTGCTGAGTACCGTGTGGTTTGGTACTCACCCTTTGCTTTTACAAATTTTTGTAGGTTACGAGCCTGGATTTTGTGATACTTTTTATTCTCTTATTTTCCAAGGCTTCTTGAAGATTTGTGAGGTAGCTGTTTGTCATCTCAGCGGACCTTCTTACTCCTATTTATGATATTGTTCTATTTTAGAGACAACATCATTTGAGACTTGCGTTTTCTTTCAAAATCTATTGTAATATTTTAGAGGCTTGTACACATGACAACCAGATTTTGGGGGTATTTTTGAGTTAATTATAAAATTTCCGCATTTTATTGTAATGGGTGAATGTTAGGCTGTCTTGTCTTGGTGGGATAAGACGAGTGCCATCACGTCCATTTTTGGATCGTGACAGTTGGCTGATGATATCTATTCAGTACATGTTGCCCTGTACTGAGCCCTACTTGTGTTTTTCTTTGTTTTCTTTTTGTGGAGTGCAACGAGTGTATCAGTGACTTTGACTCGCCCTCAGGTCTATCCAGTCTCCAGTACATCAAGTTCCAAGGTGATTTATTCATTCCAGCTCGTGTTAGATTCTCTTGGTCATGGCATGATGTCCTTAGTTTTCAGACAAACTATTTTATTCATTTATTTTGGTATCTTTAATACTCTTAGACTTAGTATTTGAAAACTAGATGTCCTTGATGTGATGACTTTCAGATTTTGGGGATAATAAGTGTTAGACTTTAGAGTTTATTTGATTGGTTACTTTAATAAGTTTTGAGCTTCCGCATTATTGTTGTTGTTATTCGTAGTTGAATTATTGATATATGTTGGGGTTTGGATTCCTTGGTTCGCCCACTTAAGAGGTTAAGTGTGAGTGCCATTCACGACTCATTTTGAGTCGTGACAGTTATAGAAAAAGATGACTATAATACTTGTGCCTTTTCTTCCATTCAAGTCATTAGATTTTAGCTTGCATTAAGAGAAACATTCTTTTATTCCTTAAAAGAGCAAAAAACAACAACACAACTCAACTAATATAATGACTTACAATATTGGTGATAGAGTATTTTGAAATTCATACTTTTGCTCATGATGGTAAATGAGGAGATGTCCACAAGGTTACTGCAAAGGGTAAGACATGTTCTTGTCGAAAATGGAGAAACTATCATATATCATGCTCACATGCCAGTAATTTTTGTGGACTCAGTGAAATCAAGCGAAAGTCATATGTAAGCAAATTCTACGGTACAAAATATTACAAGCAAACATACATTGAGAGATATGTAAGCAAATTCTACAATACAAAATATTACAAACAAGCATACATTGAGACATTTACCCTGTGGGTGATGAAGTGTATCGGCATCCAATTCCATTTTATTTAATTGCAAATACTGAATATATGCGGACATCTGGTGTGCAAGTAAGAAACCGACTTAAGAATGATATGGATATAGCTCCTGCTCGCATGACTAGAAAATGTAGTGTTTGCAAGGAAACGGGTCACACAAAGGCACAATTCCCTACTCGAATTTAAATATATTGTTTATGTTTTTAAGATGAATGTAATTTAATGTCTTGTTATTAATATAATAATAGATCTTTTTAAATACATGTTGATATGCATTTAATCTGTCATGTTGGATTTTAAATATATTGTTTGTATTATACTACGCTATAAATTGTATAATAATAAATTGACCATTCAAATGAGTTAAAAAGAAAAAATAGAATTTCGTATTTTGTAAATTAAAAATTAAAAAGAGATCCATGAGTTGATATTGAAAATTTTTATTATGTATGAGGTATGCCAAGTCATACTTGTATGAGACATTATTTGATTGATAAATGGACTGGGACCCATCTGCCAATAGACAAAGAGCATCTATTAAGCCTTTTTTTTACACTTATTTTAATATATTTTTTGTTTTCATTTTTTAAAATGTTTTTTTCATTCTTAAATATTCTAACTAGTTTATGTTTTTTCTTTTTTCTTTTTTATTTTTTTTTATTTTACACTTATTTTAATATATTGTTTGTTTCCATTTTTTAAATGCTTTTTTTTCGTTCTTATCTAATCTAATAATTAGTTTTTGTTTTTTCTTTTTTATGTATTGAATTTTGATTTATTTTTTGTGATCACTCTATAAGTTTTTATTCTATTATATTTTTTTCCTATTCTATGTTATTTATTCATATTATAATAAATAATTGTTTGTATTTATTTTTTCGTTTATAAAATTAAGATATAAGTAAAAAAAAATTAATTCTAACAATTTTTTTTATTAAAAGTATAAATAAAATTTGTAAAGTCGCAAAAAGTCTTTTAAGGAATAAATTAATAAAATTATCATTTTTATTAATAAAATTATCGTATAATTTGACAAAATGATTATGTATTTATGTAGGTGTTTATGAATATTTTTCGTTTTTTGAATTTCGTGAAAATAGTATCAAAACTTATGTAATTGTTTGTCAAGTTCATTGATGCTCTTTCCGTTATATTTTTTTATTGAAGGGTATTTGATGGATTTAAGTGCTTCTAAAAACATGAAAATGTCGAAAGAAGAATAAAAGAACAAATTAATTTTATACCTTCTTTGTTTTTCTTTTACGAATTTCTTAAGAAATCATAAATAAAATAACAGTTTTACTTATTTATATCTTTATTTTTAGAATTTTTTTTATAAATTTTATCTACTCTTTCAAAGAGAATTAATTGTTATAATAACATAGAAACTTTCTAATTAATTATATCTTAATTTGTAATTAACAAATAATTTTATATAACTATTATTAGCCATATAAATAATTAGTATCGACATGAAAAAATAATGTCAATATGCTAGAAACAGAATGAATTAGGCAAGAATTTTTTAATTTTATACTTTCCATGAATAAAATTACTTTATTAAAATATGGTGGTGAAAAATTTGGAACAATTTGAAAAAGAAATCAAACAAAAATAAAAATAAAAAAGTAAGAGAGAGGGAAAACGTCATTTATGAAGACAGAGAAAGATCTTGGGTAATTTTTTGAAATGGGACCCAATTATCCACTTGTGAAACAGTAAATGGAGTCTCATACAAATATTGTCGAAAAATTTTACTATGGGTGAGGCCCAACCAACCAAAGTTGGAAGAGGCTCCACCCATTTTTTGACATGTGGATCGTGGGGCCCAAACTATTAGTTAAGGCTAAAAAATGAAACCAAAAGGAGAGAGAATGTAAAGTTTGAGTGGAAATTGCAAGATAATTGTGGAACTAAAATAAATAAATTGAAGATAGTGAAACTAAAATAAATAAATTGAACTCTTACAAAAATGTAAAAATTCATATAATCAACCAATTGAGCTACTAAAATTCATTCGGTATTATTTATTACAAAATTCACAATTTAATTTTAATTATTTAAATTTTAGTCATTAATTTATTTTTTGAGATTTTCAATTTTAACCACCCAATTCTTAATTGCCTTGTAACTCTTCTTAATACACTCTATTTTAATTATCTAAAATAAATAATAATTCCGAAAAAATATTTTAAATAATATGAGACGGAGGGACCACAAGTTTGTATAGAACCTTTTCTCAATTAATAAATGCTAACATAATGTACATTCTCACTAGTCACTACGATAAATAATTTAACTAATGAAATAATTTATATTTTGTGTAAATGAAA
>NW_006240102.1:15951-18943 GCF_000226075.1 Solanum tuberosum
TATATATATATATATTATAATAATATATCAGATGAAATTAAATTATTATTTTTTAAATAAATTCAAAGAGATTGAAGATAGTGAAACTAAAATAAATAAATTGACTCACAAAAATGTAAAAATTCATATAATCAACCAATTGAGCTACTAAAATTCATTCGGTATTATTTATTACAAAATTCACAATTTAATTTTAATTATTTAAATTTTAGTCATTAATTTATTTTTTGAGATTTTCAATTTTAACCACCCAATTCTTAATTGCCTTGTAACTCTTCTTAATACACTCTATTTTAATTATCTAAAATAAATAATAATTCCGAAAAAATATTTTAAATAATATGAGACGGAGGGACCACAAGTTTGTATAGAACCTTTTCTCAATTAATAAATGCTAACATAATGTACATTCTCACTAGTCACTACGATAAATAATTTAACTAATGAAATAATTTATATTTTGTGTAAATGAAACGCAACATGATAAAATTAACCAACAATCATTTAATGAGATTTTCGAGTTTTCAAAACAAACGATATCACTTTCTTTTTTTCCGCTCTTTTTTCATATTGTCCTCCATTTCTTCACCCCATTGCTTTAGTAGCATTAAAGGGTTTATTTAATAGGTGATTAGAATTATGCATGTCTTCAATTTGGTATTTGACGTTAATAGTAAATTAGTTTGAAGACAATAAAAAATACACAAATCTTATCTTATCTTGTAATATAGAACTATTTTTAAAAGTAACGCGAGTTTAAAGAAAATAGAGTGTAAACAAATTTCAATATAAGAATAATATTTTTAATAGATATTCAATTCAACACGTTAAATAAATGTGGATATAAAATAGAAAATAAAAATATTGATCAACTAATAATATGACTTTTTATTCCCTTGCACTTTTCCACTTTCAATATAATATTTTAATTTATTTAATTGAAATTGACATGGACCCCACAATTATCTTGCAATTCCCACTCAAATCATGGTCTTGTGACATTCTCTCTCAACGAAAACGTTAATTTTTTATTAAAAAAATACACATTCAGATTGAACATCAAAATATGTAATTTTGATTTTTAATAAAATTCACAAGACCATGATTTGATTTAAGAAACAACGTTATAAAGAAAATTCAAAAAAGTTATTTGATTAAATGAGCATTCAACAAGTAAAAAATATGGACCCTACAGTCATTTTTTATTATATTTTTATAATTATTCAGTGAATTGTATTATATCTGATAAGATATATATTAATTATAAATATTATTTTACTTTTTGTTATTTTAGTTTAGGTTTAAAGTTTTACTTTTTAAAAACTATTTCTTTGAGTAGTGATACTTTGTTTTAAACAATCATCCCCACAATAATAATATAATTAACTTTTTTTTACTTTCCTTCAAAAGTTCTAATTTAAAAATAATGTAACAATCGACATTTCAGATCGTAACATTTAAAATAAAATGACTACATTTTAAAATCACAATAATTATGAGAAAAAAAAACACAAATTGATATAATATTAATAATGATTAAAAAAATGTAGCAAACACACATAATTCTTCTTGCATTTTTTATATTTGTTCAACTCAATTTATGTGTAAATATATTTTCTCTCTCTTGTTAGTTGTAGAATTTTTTTGTTTTAAAGTAGAAAAATCCATAAATTAAAATCTTGATTCTCTTTTTATATCTAGCCATCTTTAATTAAAATAAATTCTTATTGCATAAAAAAGTAGCAAACACACATAAATTTTGTTGCATTTTTTATATTTGTTCAACTCAATTTATGTGTAAATATATTTTCTCTCTCTTGTTAGTTGTAGAATTTTTTTGTTTTAAAGTAGAAAAAGTACATAAATGGCCCACCTATCCATGTGTCAAAAAATAAATGGAGCCTCACATAACTTTTGTTGGTTGGGCCTCTCCCATGATAAAATTTTTCAATATTGTCTACCACATCATATTTGTGTCTCATACATACTAAAATTTTTCGTTGATATTACACTGTATTTGTATTATACTAAACTATAATAAATAGTTGATTTGACTTAACTTAAAAATGATTGATTTGACCTAACTTAAAAAGTACTACACATTTTAAAGAGAATATGCATATTCTGGGTATGGAGAAAATCCTGTTGGGAGCGTCACCCTTGAATGGGCCTTGCAGAGCGCTATCCAAATTTAGTCGGAGCTACAATGTGGACTCCGAACATCGGGTGGGAAACAAAAAAAAAAAGAATATGCATACTCTACAAATTTTTTGAAAAGAAAAAAAGGAAGAGAATATTGCATACCGCCTATTTTGAAAAAAAGAGATGAAAATCTTACTGCAACAAAAATGATTTCTTAATGTTAAATATATAATTTAAACCAAATTAAGCTATAAATTCTGTCGAAAATATAACTAAAACTCTAGCTATCCGCCTCTATGGATAAATTGGTCGTAACATTCTTTTGGGCTGTCCCACAATCATCTTTAAAAAAATGAAAGTAAGAAAGTTAAAAAAAAATGATAAAAAATTAATAGAAGACATTAATACTAGGAGGAAATTAATTAATTAAAGAAAATAAAAATATGTGCTGCCCTAGTGGATTCTAGCTAATTTATTGTCAAAGTAGGTCAACTCTAATCAGGGTTATTCATAGTTATGATTAAAAAATCAAATTGGATTGAGATTCAAATCAAGCTATTTTAAAAAATTGACATTTGGTGTGGTTCAACTTTTAAATTTTAAAAATCAATACTAATTGATTTGGTTTTGATTTTACTAAAACAATCATAAAAGTAATCAAACCGAACCGAGAAATTTTATATATAAAATTTATAATTATTTATATATTATTCATAAGTAAAATATAAATATGTTGTTAAATTTTAATTAACTTAATTCTTTAATTTTCTTAAGCCCAACAATAAAATTTTAGGCCAACTATTTAAATCCTAAGTGCAAGTCTAATGAAATCCATTATTTTAGTCTTTAC
>NW_006240103.1:0-1398 GCF_000226075.1 Solanum tuberosum
ATATAAAAAGTCCCTAGACACACACAACTTGTAAGTGTAATGTAGTAAAAATACCGTAAACTCACGGTATATCAAAAATGAGTTCCCGAGTTTAGGTTGAGGGGTTTAGGGGTTAAACATCAAGGTACGACCCCCCAAGGACCAACTAAGGGTCCTTGAGAGGGACCCTAAAGCCTAACCCCAAGGCTGCCCCAATAGAACAAAATATGTCAAAATTGTCATGACCTACGGATGGGACCTACTGCGTGAAGGTCCATCCACGTCCCGTAGGGCTTGGTAATAGGTCAAGACCTCTAGATGTTGTCTTTCTGACCCAAACTACAGACCAGCAGGATGGGGCGTGAGCCCACCTATGGTGCGTAGGTCTATGGGCGTAGGTCATCACTGAAATTGCCCAAACTCGGTCAAGTTGAGGGGCAACTTAGTAAATTCCTAGTTATTTAGTTATGAGTTGGGACAATTTATATTGTTTTATATGCTTTATAAAGTATTAAACTCCTTTTACAACTCATTATTTTCCCAAACTCAAAAATAGAAACTAACCTCTCCAAATAATCCTCTCTCTAGAAACCACCATTGGAGAAGAAGGAGTCAAGGTTTGAAGCTCAAGATTTCATCTTTTCTCTACAATTTCGTGGAGTTTCTTCAATCAAGGTATGGTAGTCTTCATCCTTGGTTAAGTTTCATCAAAGAACCCTTTCAAAAGATGATTTCAAAGTTTCCAAAATCCCCCAAAAAGCTAGTTTTTCAATCTAAGCATTGGTTCAATTACAAAACGTTTTCTAAGGTTTATATATGATGAATTGTGATTGAATTCATGAATTAATGTTGTTTAAATATGGAATTTCCCTATGAACCCATGATTCACCCAAAATACTAAATTATGTATTCTAGTTTGGGTTGATTGATTATGGAAGTATATTGAATTGATTATGTCTATATTGAATTAGTTATTGAATCATGATATTCCCCTTTTCTAATGTAGTATTCTAGATGTTAGGGTTGAGTGTGATTCATAGACTTGGAGGGCAATTTCATGAATGTTGAAGTATGATCATGATGTTATCAAATTGCTTTATGATTTCAATGGAAGTAATGTGATTATGTCTAGAATGCATTTGTGTTATTGTTGAAAGGTTATTCTCACATATACACACACTCATGAATAAATACTGAAGGAAGTTTCTATGATTATGTTAACGATGATGTGTTGATTGAAAGGCTATTCTCAATTGTACACTACTGAATGATCATTACATGTTGTGAAAGGACTTTCTCACAATATGGGGATTCTTAGTTGAAAGGCTATTCTCATATTGGAATATGTGAGCTATCTAATTAATGAATGTTGGGTTTGAGATGGATACTCATCCATGAGTTGAGGCGGGGTATCTAGTA
>NW_006240103.1:1505-11369 GCF_000226075.1 Solanum tuberosum
CGTGAGTTAAGGCGGGGTATCTAGTAGCAATCTCTATGGATGGATGCGCATCCATGACTTGAGGCGGGGTGTCTAGTAGCTATCTCCATATCCCATAAATATGTGCCCACATAGGTTTTAGCTAGGGGATCCACCTAAGCTAAATGTTAACGGTCCTACCTTAGGCAAGTAGGAATCCCTTATTCAGTGTGGGATTTCGTGATTTGCTCAGATGGTCTATGTCGGTTAAGGCTTACCCCCACAAAGAATGATAATAAACTATGGCTTCTCAAGAATGCACTACTTTGTGTGGGTGGTAGTATGGGATTCCATCCATGCATTGCACAAGTAGGCTTTGAGAGTAGCCATGGTGTGTTCCTTTATGTTATGATGTTTTATGATCAAGGATATGAGTTAGGTAGTATGGTTACTCAAGAAGTTCTATGAAGTGTGGTGGTAGTATGGGATGTCATCTATGCATTGCACGAGTAGACTTTGAAGAGGGCTATGGTGTGTTTCTCAATGTCATAATGTTGAATGAAATGAATGTGCTTACAATGATGCTATTGAGAATGTTGACTTGGTAAATTCCTAATTAATTAATTATGAGTTGGGGACGGTTTATATTGTTTTATTTTACTTATTTAAGTCTTTATATATTATTAAACTCCTTTTAAAACTCATTACGTTCCCAAACTCAAAAATATAAACTACCCTGTCCAAATAATCCTCTCTCTAGAAACCACCATTGGAGAAAAAGGAGTCAAGGTTTTAAGCTCAAGATTTCATATTTTCTTTTCAATTTCGTGGAGTTTCTTCAACTAAGGTATGTTAGTTTTCATCCTTGGTTAAGTTTCATCAAGGAGCCCCTTCAATAGATGATTTCCATGTTTCCAAAATCCCCCAAAAAGCTAAGATTTCAATCTAATCATGCGTTCAATTTCCAAACATTTTCAAAGGTTTATATATGATGAATTGTGATTGAATTCATGAATTAATGTTGTTTTAAGATGTAATTTCCCTATGAACCCATGATTCCCCCAAAATACTAAATTGTGTATTACGATTAGGTTGATTGGTTATGGAAGTATGTTGAATTGATTATTTCTTTATTGAATTAGTTATTGAATCATGATATTCCCCTTATCTAATGTAGTATTATAGATGTTAGGTTTGAGTGTGATTCATTGTCTTGGAGGGAAATTTCATGAATGTTGAAGTATGATCATGATGTTATGTAATTGCTTTATGATTTCAATGGAAGTAATGTGATTATGTCTAGAATACAATTGTATTATTGTTGAAAGGTTATTCCCACATTTACACACACTCATGAATGAATAATGAAGGAAATTTCTATAATTATGTTAATGATGATGTGTTGATTGAAAGGATATTATCAATTGTAAACTAATGAATGATAATGACATGTTGTGAAAGGACTTTCTCAGAATATGGGGATTCTTAGTTGAAAGGCTATTCTCATCTTTGAATATATGAGCTATCTAATGAATAAATGTTGGGTTTGAGATGGATATCCATCCATGAGTTGAGGCCGGTATCTAGTAACAATCTCTTATACTATAACAATGAACTAAAGTAATGAATGTTAAGTACTCCATGGGGAATAATGATAAGCACCGAGTGGATATGAATTTAGATATGCTCATCCGTGAGTTGAGGTGGGGTATCTATTAGCAATCTCTAGAGATGGATGCTCATCCGTCAGTTGAGGCAGGGTGTCTAGTAGCAATCTCCTATCCCATAACTATATGCTCACATAGGTTTTAACTAGTGGATCCACCTAAGCTAAATGTTAACGGTCCAACTTTAGGCAAGTAGGAATCTCTTATTCGGTGTGGGTAACATCAGGATGCCATGATTTTCTCACATGGTCTATGTCAGTTAAGGCTTACCCCTACAAAGAATGATAATGAATTATGGCTTCTCAAGAATGCACTACTTAGTGTGGGTGGTAGTATGGGATGCCATCCATGCATTGCACAAGTAGGCTTTGAGAGTAGTCATGGTGTGTTCCTTTATGTTATGATGTTTAATGATCAAGGATATGAATTAGGTACTATGGTTACTCAAGAAGTTCTATGAAGTGTGGGTGGTAGTATGGGATGCCATCCATATATTGCACAAATAGGCGTTGAAGAGGGTTGTGGTGTGTTTCTCAATGTCATAATGCTAAATGAAATGAATATACTTACAATGATGCTAATGAGAATGTTGACTTAATGGCTAAATGAAATGATGAATACTTAAACTTGGATTGTCGAATTGCTTTCCTTGTCATGACTTATGAAATGTGAATGTTCCTTATGCATGAGTATTGGCTTAAGATGAGAAGGAAGAATGGTAAGTTCATCTAAGGTGCCCTCAAAGTGGTACTTAGTAGGAATAGTAGTATGGGATGCTATTCTTACATTGCACAAGTTTAACTTAGGGTTATCTAAGGTGATGGTTCTAATGTGATGTAATGACTTAGATGATGATTATGTTTGTATCTTATGCCTTTTATACTAAAGTTGATGATGTTTCTCAAAAATTTGAATAATACATGGTTTTCAACCAAATGTCCATTTTAAGCATGATTTTTGCATGGCTATCATACTTGGTACATTTTTGTATGCTAACCCATATTTTTTATATTTTACTACAAAGTGTAGGTTCTGGCAAATGAGTTGTTTCCTTCTAGTTCAAGGGTCTTGGATTGAGTCCTTCCAAAGCTTATGGTATGTCTTCATGGATCCGAAGACTAGTGCTTTATTGATGTTTCATGTATTTCATTGTATTAATCTCTTTTTAAACAATCTATTTTAAGGGTTGTGACCCTAGTTTTGATTCAAATGTATTAGATGGTCATGTGAGACAAGTAGACTACCATTGTTTTAAATGATCTTTTCGATTGTATGGATTTAAAGAAAAGTTTTAAATTATGCACTATTTCATATGTCTTATGTTATGAATGCTATGAGGCTTGTATAAGGTTCTTCAGAGTCTTGTACGTCGTGTCACGTCCGGCATGTAGTCTCGGGTCGTGACAAACATGGTATTAGAGCACAAGATGTTGGGATGGTTTTTAAGATGTTGTCTCACAAGCCACGCCTAGTAGAGTCTTGTTCATAGTGTGAAGCGCACCACATTTATGAATGAGAGACTATCAGACGTTAGGAAAACTTCACTTTTTTCATTACTCAATGTCTTGCCATAGAGTTTAAATCTATAAGATCTCTCTCCTATTCCTTATCTGATGGTCTTCAAGATATGACTACTCGAAGGCCTAATGCTACAAGGATTGAGGGAGAAAAGGTTAATGTTGATGCAAATTGTGGTTATCTGACTAGATGAGTCTTGGTATGATAGAATTAGATGATGACCTTTGATATAGATGGGTTGTTTTTTGGTTATGTGTGTTGTTGGTAGAAAGTCATGATGAGTTTAGAGGTGTGTTGAAAGATTTGATGAATAAGGTTTTTTGGAAATACCTAGATGTGTGAAGTGAGTAGACTCCTCTAAGATGGGTAGTTAGAATCATCTTGTGGGATGAGTGTGAAGGTTTAGTGTTGACTTGCTCCGACCTTAGAATTGAAAGAAGTGATGCTTAAAAGAGTTTGTATAGGCTTGCTCCCAAGGGGGAGATAATGTCCTTAGCTGGTAAGGTGGTTGAGTATCCTTGATGTTCATTGATGAGTCCACAATTTAGACTCATTTAGGGCATTATTTTGAAGAATTTAGTGTCCTGGAATGCATATATTGTCTCAATAACATACACATGCCACCCTGTAAAAGAGTACGGGGTATCACAATCAACGAAGGGGGATCAAATCCTTCAAAAAGAGGAAGGCAAGAACCACCACCAGGTGACAAAGGAAAGGGTAAGAGATCCATCTTTAACAGGGCAACTACTGGCTCCCAGGCTGCTCTATCTGAACCTGATGATGACCAGCCTCTACAATCCCAGCGGTTTGAGCTCCAGGCTAGATCTCACCCCACGTCTACCAGAGTCACTCCTACATCCACACCAGCAGAATCAGTGCCAACTCCGGCACCACCTGTGGCTCCTGTGCCACCAGTTGTTCCTCCACCTAGACTCATCAACATATTGAAAGGAGATGGTTTGCGAACCATCCTCGAGGAGAAACTACTATCTACAGAGGGTCTGGAGGGTAAGTACTCTAGTGTAGCGGAGTTATTACAGTGGCACCGATTCTAGATTTTCACCAGCCCCTGAGGTTCGTATATTCCTTCATGGGTCCGTGAGTTCTACACAGCATATGGTGAATTGGTGTCGAAGAGTAAAAATAAGGTCAACGAGTTTATACCGGTTAAGTCAGTCACTGTTCAAGGTGTAGAAGTGAGCTACAGTGAGGAGTACATTAATGTTGTGTTAGATAGGCCTCCAGGGACTGCACTCTCATATGAAGGTTTACCTACGACACAAACTCTGAAGGATCTAAAGGGTTGGCTTGCCTCCCTTATTTCTGATACCACTCCTAGGTGGATTGAGGCGGGAGTCAAGATCGAAAAGAAGGATTTGAATATAGCTGCCCGTTATTGGTTCAGATTCATCAGTAGTTCACTTATGCCTTCACAGAACGAATCTATCCTCCGACATGCAAAGGCAGCCTGCTTAGGGTCTATCTTATCTAAGAGTCGGCTCAACTTTAACCTTATCATAGAGCAGGAGATGGCCATGAGAGCCAAGCAGAGGAAAACCTCTCTGCCCTTCCCAGTACTGATCACAGAGTTGTGCCGACGTGCTGGAGTCCCCCGAGATGCTGCTAGATATTTTGATGTTACCTTGTCCTCCACCACTGACATCCAGCACATTGAGGCCGAGCATACTAGAGAGGAGGCTGACAAGACGAGGGCAGCTCCGGTGGACACATCCCCGGAGGTGGATGTTGATTCTATACCTACAGACGCATCTTTGCCTACTCCGACCTCTGGGTCTTCAGATACTTCTATCCCTTCCTCTTCTTCATAGTCTCGAGACACCTCCTCTTCCTACCAGCCAACCAAGATTACTCAGGCGATGATCCTGAGGATGGGGCATCTGGCCCATTTAGTTGATGTGAGGGCGATCTGATTAGAAAGCTCTGTACCCGTGATGATTGAGGCTGTGATCCTTGCTGCACTGACCCCCTTGCAGACTTCTATTGATACTCTCACTATGAGAGTTGAAGCTTGTGAGAGCAGGCAGGGGGAGACCTCCGAGATTCCGACTTTGAAAGCCAAGGTAGCATACTTGAGCAATGACGTAGACTATCTGAAGTCTATAGACTTCAGTTCATTATTGGGGACTGCAGATGATTTGGGCGCTCCTGAGACTTCAAAGATTCCTCCGTCTACCATCGGAGATGGACACAGGGATGAGGCAGTAGTTGATGAGTCGGATGCTGAGACCAATGAGGAGAAGATACAGATACAGGAGGAGAGCATTTATGGAAACTTTCCGGATCTTGAGGAGCCGATTATGCAGTCAGTGATTTAGACATCGCTGACCGAGACATCTATGGCAGCTCCTAATGGAGCTGATACTGCTACTATTCCTTCTGAGATAACTCTGAGCACTGATGCCCAAGTCTAGACTGATACACCATGCACTGATGCCCAAACAGACAGAGCGACTGCACAGATATGATCTCTTCTCTACCTCCCTCTCTGTCTTTATTTCTTTTGATTTTTGGATATTATTGGCTTGTTTGCATTTGAGGACAAATGCTTTTATTTGTGGTGGGGTGAGGCCCACCTTTTGTGTGACATTCGTAATTCTTGTTTTGTTTTTATATTTATGCTTTGAGTTAAATTTGTGTTATACGCTACTTTTTGTGGATGTTTGAGCTTGTCGCTCCTTGTTTTTAATTGTACATGATTTTTGACCCTTCCAAAAAAATTTGCCACCTCTAGTTTGTGTTGAATGTGGCTATTCTTTTGCAAATTAGAGTGTCGGTCTTGATCAATATCAATGACTTGAATAGTGCTTATAATCGAACAAACATGAATGTGTGGCTACAACGAGGCCAATTGAAGTTGCATAGACAATATGTGAACTCTTTGCATCTCGTTGTGACTAGCCAAGTATCAAATTGAGTCTCTCGTAATGAACATTCCACACTACCGAAAGTGTGGAGTCTTGTTTGACAATGGTGTCAATGCCTTGTGTGATGAGCTTACATGTGTGATGACACCTAGAATTTTCCCCGTTGGTCCAGTTGACTAAGTGATGCAAATTTCTTGAGATGATCTTAGGCAACTTTAAAGAGTGTGAACCAATTTGAAATTATACCTCTTTTATGGCTTACCTTGTGAGTGTGTGAACCTCATTTGAGCACCCCTTGAGCCTTACCAGTTTCTTGGAAGAAACTTGATGAAAGCTTAACCTTTCTTGATCCATTAACCATAATCCTCATGATTTGTGATTTGTTTGAATAGCCAACTTAGGCCAAAATCCTAAGTTGGGGGTGTGGTGAAAATAGAAGGTAAATCAAGAAAATGCAAATAAGTCCCTTTTGTTTGAGAAGAATGGAACCCCTTCATAAAAAAAAGTTGTGGAAATACAAAGAAAATGGGGTTTCCAACGGTCCATGGAAGATGAATAAGAGGTGACTTTTGAGCTTGAATGAAAATGATGAAGAAAAGGAAAGAAGATGTTGTTCACATCATATTTCATGAGGATAGAAGCCATTGAGGCTAAATGACCATACCTTTACACTCAACCCCAGTACAAGCCTTAAAAAGACCTTTTTGATCTTGAATGAGCTAAAGCAAAAGTCGATTAGAAAATAAGGGCAAACCTATGAGTGAAACCATGCATTGTGTTTATATTTGTGAGTGTGAGTGTTGATCTTGATTCTGGAACTTTAAATGATTGAACCATTGGGTGAATATGAAATCATTCTTTGTGTGAAGGCATTTGAATACCTTTGTTGAGCTTAAACAGGCATTTGAAGCAAGTATAGTGAGCTTGAGATTCTTTGGTAATGGTGAGTCATAACTTGAATCTTTGAGTACACAATTGATCATTGCACAAGTAAGTTGAGTCTTTCTGTGTGCATTCATGATTGAGTCTTCTGTAGCACTGTTTGAGACATCCTTTTTGAACTTTTGAACTTGAGTTTTACTTGAGGACGAGCAAAAGTTTAAGTTGGGGTGTTGATGAGTCCACAATTTGGACTCTTTTAGGGCTTTTATTTTGATGAATTTAGTGTCCTCGAATGCATATTTTGTCTCAATAACTGATGAAAATCCTTGAGTTTCAGTTATTTAGAGTTACAGACAAAGCATGGACACTATTGGGCAAAAACGAACAAGGCAGCTGAAAGGATGAAGAAAAGATGACCTGAGGATCGCCTAAACCATTAGGCGAGTCGCCGAATGGCCATGGTCTCGCATAATGTTCCAGTGTGCCAAGCTCGGAAGGAGAAAATTGAGTCGGCGAGATAAAGTAGCAGTCGACAAGTCGTCGAACAGTTCCGCGATGCACTTCTATATCGCCCAAAGTTACAGAACCTGAATTTCCTGAAGGCCAATGCAGAAAGGCGATGAACCAGACCAAAAGGCGGATCACCGAGTGGATCGGCGATATCGACTAACTACCCCGAGTGGTCCTTCGAAGCACATTTTTTGACAACTATAAATACTTGTTTGAATTTTTAATTTAGCATGCAATCAGTATCGAATTTTAGAGTATCAAACATTATTTTCAGTTTTTAGAACTTAGAGTTTTGGAGACATTGTTCCTTAGCTTTGAATATTTGAAAATTTCCATTTCTAAGCAATTGGAAGTGGGTATTGAACATTTTTAATCTTAGATGTGTGTAAAGACAATATCTATCATACCCACTTGATGGAAACACTCTTCGGTATCGATTTTTATCTCTTTACTATGTCTAGCTAAAACCCAATTCTTGGGGTGTGACTATGTGAATATGGGTTGAAGGTACTGCTGGGTATTGCTAATTGATAGTTAATTTGCTGTTAAAAGGCGATTTCATTCAGTAGTTGTGTTTAAATTTAATGGGTTGTAGTTGCAAATATAATTTTATCTTCATGTTTTTTACTTGCTCGAGAGAGAGGTTTTAAAACCAAAACTACTGAATCGATAGTCGGTGGTTATTGGGTTGTCGTGGGTTCAACTCGAGAGACTAAATCCCAAACCATCGCCCACACATTCAGCGAGAGAGAGTGAATGGAATAAAGCGAAGGTTGTGCTAAATTATTGCTTATCGGTGTTCGAGAGAAACCGATTTGATTCGGGCTAAATTATTCGAGAGAAAATTTACCCCCACTAAAATCTATCTTAGTTACCAATTTACAGTGATTTACTATCAATGGCATTTACCCGGTTGTTTATTTTAGCCCACAATCTTATCACATCCCAAGAATCTCGTCTCCATATTCGTATTTCTATATTATTTGCTGCTTTCAGTTGGTAATTAACTACATACCCCCCTCCCCTTTTGATAATTGACACTTGTGTCACCCTTTAATTTGATATGTTTTTTCTTCGTTTATGTCTTTACCTATAATTGACTTGAGCATGTTTACGCTTTTCTCTTGATTCACGATTACAAACTGCTCCCTTAGGACTCGGCCCCAACTCACTAGTTGGGTTATATTACTACTCACGATCATTGGCACTTGAATAGGAAGTAGTGTCCTGATACGTGAAATCATTCATGAGATAGGTTTGCTTGAAATTCTAACCTTATGAGATGTTGTGAGTTTGAAGAAGTTTAGACCCAGTTTGGTAGACTCATATAAGACCTTGAGTGATGTTGGTAAGGTTGTTTGTGAGCAAGAGTTGCTTAATAGGAACTTTCCTAGTTTAGAAGTACCGATTGGGATCATACACCGGCAAGTTAAGAAATAAAAGAATAAGGAAGATGTTTCCATGAAAATGTTGAGGAGTAGTATTTTAGTAGGAGTTATAGTTGAGGGTGCTACTTGGGATTCCAAGGGCCAATGAGAAGTCCCGATATCCTCATTCTCTTTCTTTCTATTCCTATTCAAGCCTAAGACAAATAGTTCATTTTTGGCTTGTTTCATATTTTAGAGTCATGTGTGATATTGTGTTTCCATGGTCTCATTATGATATTCATGTCCTTGATGAATTTATGTTTACATCAGAGAATGAGTTTTCATGATTTTTGTCCCTCATGTTGATGTGCATTTAGTATGAGTTATCTATATGCTTCATGAGGTGAATTGTTGAACATGCCTAAATATACTTTTGAGAGTAATTGCATAATGTGCTTAATGATGTTATGATGAGCATGCTTTGATGTGAGAAGGTGATTCCTCCAATGAAATGAAAAATGTTGAAGTTTTCATGCATAATGAGTTTGTAGATGTAGTTCCTACTTTCTTGTGTTGCATGGAGTATGTTTGAGATGGAGTCGATGTTTCCTCCTAGTTTTGTGAATTGTTTATGATGTTTCATGCATGATGGGCTACTAGTCTTGAGTCTTTAATTCCCTAAAGTGTTTAAAGTGTCATTCGAGGATGAATGTTTCTAAGGGGTAGATAATGTAATGACCCCAAAAATGAATAGGTTAAACTAGAGCCTAACGAGTGTGTTGTAGAGTTGATGTGAGGTTTTATGTTGTAAACAAAATTTGATACGCTCAAATTACACCTCCCTAAAGAAGTATAAGCGATCGTTATCAAGTAAAGAACCCAACTTGTAGGTTGGGGTCAATCCCACGAGGAAACAATGGTTTAGACTTTACTTTAACCAACAATTATATTCAATTAGCCAAAGTACTTCCAGAAACAAGTAATAAAAAGGGGGGAATTTGTAAAACAAATTGTAAGAATTCAGTAAGTAATCAATAAACAAAAGTTAATTTCGGTTTTTATCAAGATGAGAGA
>NW_006240103.1:12355-14216 GCF_000226075.1 Solanum tuberosum
ACCTACGGTCCGTAGATCATCTCCGTGAATGCCCTTTTTCTGCATTTCTTTCAACTGTCTCTATACTTCCACGCCTGAACATCTTTCCTGCAAAATATGATCAAAACACATAAAAACCAATATAAAAAGGCCCTAGACACACACAACTTGTAAGTAAAATGTAGTAGAAATACCGTAAACTCACGGTATATCAACACCCTCAACTTAAATTACATTGTTTGTCCTCAAGCGACGCACTACGACTCTAAACGACACTTGTATAGAAGCAAGCATTTCAAGCCCAAGCAATCACATGGCTCTCTACCTCCCACATTTTTCGGGTGCACATTCGTTCTCTTGGACTCGACAAGTTAATTCATGTGGATCACACCATGACACAGATCGACCAACTGACACACAACATACACCTTCTCACTATCACCAAGGTACCAACTTTCCGACAATGTAACTAGTGCCCTTACTTCAAAGGAAATCCCTTTTTTCCAAGAATGAATGGAATTCATGGTACAAGGATTTATTCAACACTCACGCTCAGAAGTAATTTCAAATACAGTTAGTGCTCAATGCCATAAGCTTGCCCTTATTTTCACTGCTTAGACTCTCCAAAATAGACTATAGGATCACTATAGGACTTTCTTGGTTTGTAACGTAGGCTCAGGGTCAGGTGTGGTACATTTGGGTACTGCTTAGTGACTTTCTGCCCTCCTTGACATTACACTAGGCTTTCAACCTCTTTTTGCCCTATTTTTGTCATCCTATCGTTTTACTTTCTTTCCCTTAATTTCCTTCAACCACGAATGTGACTTCAGACTTTGTAGCTCTTTTTACTTTTATTTTATTTTTCTTTTAGCTTTCAACAAGTCATATCCCTCTTTATATTTTATTTTTTTCTTTTCAAAATCACTCTTTTCATACCCATTTTTCTTTCAGTTTCCTCTTTCATAGCCACCCTCAACTTATGGATTTTCCATTAGTTGAGGTGCACAATACCCGATTTCAGGTCAGGGCCAAGATTGAAGTTACTTTGTACATTAGCCACCTTCAACTTAGGCTTTTGGCCTAAGTCAAAGTGCACATGTCCAAGGAGGGACTGGGGCCAACATAGTGGATTATAGGAAAGTGAGTTCAGGGTTTAGAAAGAAAGGGTTTAATTCAGGCTCAAAGTTTTTGGATCAAAGGAAGCATTTATTCCATTTGGTTAGATCCTTCTTTTAGGCAATTTGCGGACTTTTCAGAACAATGGACTATGATCACTTCCTAACCTCTAGATTGAATTGTCTTAGCAGGACTAACCAGGCAAGTTCTAGTTTTGCACAAAAACTGTTTGAACACTCAACGATTGTCAAACACTCTTGGCACATAGTTCTATTATCAGGTTATCAGATTACCCAGTTCAAGTTTCAGCATAAGTCATGCCATCGAGTTGATTCGTTATTATGTCATACTCAGAGCCAACACATTCAACTAATCGTAGCCTACAAATTCTAGCATACATCCCAAAATCTGATGGGTATCATTTTTCATAAGCCATCATGCTTCTTTCTTTATCATGCTTTTACACATACGATCCTAAGGCATGCCGGTTCAACAAAAATTAAACAGTCTCCTGGGAGAAAATAACATAGGCAAGAAAATCCCAAGAGAGGATCCGTGAGTTGGGTTATTCAGACTTCACCCTATCACTCACAATCCATTTACCCCACCCCCAAAAAAATTAGATGCAATTGTCCCCAACGCATACAAACACAGTAAAAGAGGATGGATTGGGTGAAGCAAACCTGTGGCGCAAAGCGCCGGTGAATCATCAACAAGTGGGTGGGTCCAGTTTCCCGGAGCCCGCTGGAACAATAGTTGGGTCACC
>NW_006240103.1:14690-16872 GCF_000226075.1 Solanum tuberosum
AAACAGTAAAAGAAAATGGATTGGGTGAAGCAAACCTGTGGCGCAAAGCGCCGGCGACTCATCAACAAGCAGGGGGGTCCAGTTTTCTGGAACCCGCTGGAACAATAGTGCTCTCTATCACTCGCGCCACACCATCAGTGGTGCTCACAACATCCCTCAAAACAGACTGGATCTCTACAACTGGGGCAGAGCTCGATGCCCCTGCAATGCTCTCACGCACCCTCTGCTGGCGCAACTCTTCGTCTACAATCGAAGCCCTCCTAGCCTCCTTCTCTTGCCGACGCTGTCTCTTGTGAGCTTTCTCTTCCTCAATGCGATGAGAACGGTGCCGCTTGCCTTTGGCAAGTGTCGGTGCAAGCCTCTCCTCGGCGGTCCCACTGAATAGAGCATCTAGCACTGTATCATCGGCCAGTGCAGTAGGTGCAACCTGAGTCTCAGCTGAAGGTGCGGCAAGAATGGCATCAACGTCAGTCCGGAGGCTGGCTAAGTTAGCCTGCAAAGAAGATAGATCAATGGCTGGGGCTGATCGATAGAGGACTAGCAACTCAAAGGCATCAAGACGCTTATTAACAGCCTGGACCTTCCGGTCCATCATCCCCTCCATCCTGCGTTCCATTCTAGCCTCGGACTCGGCTATCAACTTTTGCATCCACGGCTGGATGTGATGCAGCAGTGTGGCCATCTGAGCCTCTAACTTCTGTGCTCTGGTCCATGGGACAACAGTAGCTCCTAACTGTGGTGTGGATCGGGAAGAGCTAGGAGCCATACTAGCTGCCTGAGATGAGGAGCCCGGGACAATATCGGTGTGGTCTGGGATACTGGGATCACCGCCCTGTGCCTACCCCACTGTGTCAGCAAGATCGGCACCCAAGGGAGGTACCTCAACTTGGGGATCTCTGTGAGGTGCCGCCACATTTGCCTCATCTCGAATAAGGCCTATGTCCAATGCCCCAGTAGGGTGGACTAACCTGTCACAATGCCAGATCGGCACTCTAGAGTCCCTGCACAAATGAAAAATTAGACATGGGAAGGGGTAAGTAGTGGAGGTCCTGAATGCCCTCTCGTGAATCTCTGCCAGCAGCATGCGGGCAAATTCAATCTCCACTCCTACTACCAATGCCGCAACCATGACCGCTCTGTCTCAAGTGACTTGATTATCAGCTTTTGTGGGCGACACTCTGTTACGTACCAGCAGCCAGAAGAACTTGGCCACAAAATTTAATGTGGCCTTCCGGATGCCCAACCGTGGAGCAGCGACCCATTCCGCACGCTCGCCATCTGCAGCAATGTACCTGGCCAACCATAGTAGAACAGCCTCTCACTGCTCAGCGTTCCTCTAGAAAGCGCTACTCCTCACGATGTCCCATTGATAATCAAACTCTAAAGTGTTGAGAGACCAAGAGTGACCCGTGGTAGGGCCATAGAGAAAACGGCTAATGGTGGCAGGTGATATGTCCACCGGACAACCTCGGACCATAGTGGAAGTAAGAGGATCTTGGGATAGAGGCTTTAACCGCTTGGTAATTGAACCTCGGAGAGTGGCGGCATAGGAGGCATAGAATTCTCGCACAATCTCTTCGCTATACGTCCCTGGGTCTCGAGCCATCCAGTCACACTTGTGAAAGTTAAACAGCCGGTGGATGTCCGGAACAGTGTGCAAGCTCCCCGTGAGGACTCTGCGCTCCTCTGTAATTAGTCGGGCCATCTTCTGTTTGTCGTTTACCATCTTGGCATCCCGATAAATTTGCCATTGGCCTTCTACACACCATCTATTCAGCTCGCCGGCTACTGGAGTGGGGTCATCATTCTGTGGTGCCGGTATGGACTCCGAGCTAGTTGCCTCGTCAGACGAGGTTGCTTGGTTATTCTCACCAGATCATGTGGCTGATTTAGCACTGGACCCTACAGCAGGGGCAGACTCGGATCCTGAAGGATAGGTAGACTCAGAACCTGAAGCATGGGCAGACTCGAATCCGGACATAGACCCCTCTGAACTGGAAGCAGCCCCAGTTGGTGACCCGATCAGTGTGTGCTCCTCATCAGACTGGGAGACAGTGACTACGTCGGGAAGCACCTTCTTGGGGGTGCCTCTGGTGCCTCGAGGTGCAGTGCGAGAAATTCTAGGGTTGAGAGGAACATATATTGGATCTGTTTCGGTGTCTGTGTCCTCATCGATTAACCG
>NW_006240103.1:17335-18833 GCF_000226075.1 Solanum tuberosum
TGGTTTCACACTTTGTGAAATTTTTCATGTGCATCCATTCACGAACCTCATCTATGGTCCGTAGATGAATCTAGGTTCCGTAGACGGGGTATCGTGGATGGCATCTGTGCCATGTAACAGCCATTTTTTTATGTAGGATCATACATTTTTGGCCTTATTTTTTCAACATTAACGAAATCTCATCATGCATTTCAACATTCAATTATGCTAGTTCTTCATTCTTAAGATTCCGATATTTTCACCAAACAATTTAGACTAGTTATGAAACCCTAAGTCGAAACTAACATATAGATTTACGATCACTTACAATAGGGCTACACAATCACTATCTATCGTTCCAAGGGCATTGTAATTTTCAAGTTTATCATACAATTTCATCTAACAATTACCCAAGGTTAAAGACCCCAAACTCCCCGACTTTCATATTCAATCTATGAATCGAAATTCAAAGTGAGGGGAAAGTCTATTACCTTACAAGCAACGAGGAGTGGGGTGATTGCGTAACGACACTAAGCTTAGCAAGACCAGGGAGTCACCTCTTCATTACTAACCAAACACCGAACCCTTTTTTTGTTGGACTATGGAATGGGTTGTATTTGAAATGGAAGGAAAGGTGGGGAATTATGGAAGGGATGATATTATGGGGGGAGTTATGGAGTGATTTAGGGAGGTTATGGGATGGTTGAAACGGTTTTGGGAGTAATGGAGGGAAGAGGAATGGTTGAAAACAAAGTTGGGGTTTTTAAATAGGGGGTCCGGGTCGGGTCAGACATCCTGAGGGTTTGGACTCACGAGACCCCGTCTACGGACTGTGAGTCTATCTATGGTCCGTAGATCAGGACCGTAGATCACTCTTAAACTTAAAAAAATTAGAGGCTTACCTGGGATCTACGGGCACCATTTACGGTCCGTTGATGAATCGACGGACCGTCGATGGGGTCCGTAGACCTCTGCACCAGACCATTTTCTACAGATTTTTCATGTAGCAACCAATAGGCTATTCTTTTTACATTTTCTGGACACTTTTTAGACACGGACCCTATTCTAATTCTAGCCAACACTAGTACAAAACTAAAACAACTATCAAATTTAATACAGGGAAGAAATCAAACAAAGCAAACTACTAGAGAAAAACTATATCCTATCGTTGGCTAGATTGTACATCTTGGGTTGCCTCCCAAGCAGCGCTTGATTTAACGTCGCGGCACGACGCAGGCCTCTTGATTACTCAGACTTCATCAAGATGATAGGCCCCAATCACTTCTTTCACAGTTTCAGCATTTCCCAGATAGATCTTGATCCTTTGCCCGTTTACCATGAACCGTTCCATCCCCATTTTCAAGCTCGACCACTCCATGAGGGAGAACTTTTGTGAGCAAAAATGGTCCGGTTCATTTGGATTTGAGTTTGCCTGGAAACAAGCGCAACCTAGAGTTGAATAGAAGCACAAGATCACCAACCACAAATTCTCGCTTTTCAATTCTTTGATCATGATACC
>NW_006240104.1:0-10187 GCF_000226075.1 Solanum tuberosum
TTTCTGTTTGTATAAGCGAGAGAGGCAAGGGTGGCGAACGAGATTTGGGAGAGTGGAGAGCGAGATCTTGGAGAGGGGAGAGAGGGGAACGAAAATATATGTATATATACAATTTCCTCTCGCTTTATACAAACACAAACACATTTTATACATTTGTGTTTGTATAAAAACGAGAGAGGCGAGCGAGACTACCACCAAACGAGAGTGGCGAGTGAGATTCCACCAGGAAGAGTGGCGAAAATAGCAATAGTTTGCTATTGGGTACAATTAAATCAAAGTATATTTATAGCATTTAATTGAATTAATAGTTTGCTAATATATACAATTTTCCCAAAATAAAATGACAAAAATGAATAAACAAATCTTTAGGCTGAGGCGCGGATATCTCGCTCTCGTTAAGGAGATTCAAGCCCATTGTGGTATAGTCTACACTGATCCAACAGTATCACTCTTGACTTGTCCCCTCCAGGATACAACATCCCAACAACGTGTACAACTCAAGCAACTCCGGATTAGTTGAAGAGTCCAAAGCTCCACAAAAGAACACCTTCCTTCAACATATAAATACTCTATTTTGTATATAGTGAATATAGTGAATATAGTTGAAGACTTAGAATATTTTTATATGTCTCAACTCTCTCTTTCACTACTACACATTACAATATTGTTTCACACTTCTCATCTTTTTGAGATACATCACAAAGGAAGAAACACCACTATTTATAGGTGAAGAAGTCTTTCATATAATCAATAGGTAGAATGAGGGGTAGTAAAGTGGGTAGTGATATACATGAGTTACAAGAAACTAGTGGCCATATGAGTTACAAGAAACTAATGACCATGAGAGTTACAAGAACTAATGGCCATATAAGTTACAAGAACCAATAGTCATCTTTTACCATAATTTATACCTACTAACTTATGCACTTAATATTTTATTTTAATAAAATGCATAATACACCAACAGTACGTGTATATTTACTCTACTAAACGCATCCCAAATGTATTTAACTCCATTTATTACTGAAGCTGGAGTTTGGTGAACTTTTCTCAATTTATGTTGGAATTCGTCAACTCAATTCACAATCAAATATAAATGCAGGGAATTAAGGTGTGGGAGCCCATGCATGTGCTTTACCACACATGCCTTACTATATGGATTGTGTAATATTCAAAAGTAATAATATGGACTACTAAAAGCACAAGCAGATAAAGGTGCAAAGAAAAAAGAAGGGTAATTGCTTTGTTACCGACAACACAACTTGATTTTGTCAATGATCTTTTGTTATTAGATACATATATCTTGATTCCTTATACATTTTGAAATACAGCTACATGGGGAGAGAGGCAAGTGAAAACATTAATATATCTCAAATACATGTGAATCACACTTGATTACAATGTATCTAGGATAAATTACACCTTATTTGATCCGCATGAGTAAATGTGGTTAGTTTATTTAAAAAATAATAACGACTGATTTCAGAATCGCCACTTAATTTTTGAAGTAAAATTAAGAAAACTATTTTTTCAAAAGATTAAAACAAAAATCTAATGAAAATATTAAAAGGAGGTTCGGGGTTTATATTAGCATCTCGGAAAGGGTTTGAAAGCACCCGAAAATCCCGCTAACATGCGGTTATCTAGTAATTAAAATATTTGACTAACAAAAGGCATGCTTGACAAGTTTATGAAATATGCAAACTTGAGACTTGAAAATATTTTTTTTAGGAGAAAGGAAAATAGCATAAGGGGGTTTACTTAGATAATATACTTTTCAAAGTAATTTAAGTAGTGAAATAAGTAAAATTATTTTATCTTTAAAAAATTTCGAAATGACTTTCTTTTGAGGAAATCAAATTAGGAAAACCTTAAAATTGACTAGCAAATAAACAATTAAACAAAAATGAAACAGATAAAATAAAGAGTGAGTTTTAGGCCTAAGTCTGATTTTTCTGTTCGCCTAGTCCTGTATTTGGGCTAATTTCATTTTGGGCCAAAGGCCCAATTTACACCTGTCCTAGACTAATTTTGGAATTGACTTTTTCTTGGGGCCTAAGGCCCAATCTTGCACCTATTCTAAACTAACAAATAATAATAATTAAGACAAAGGAGGCTTAGGCCCAAAGTAACAAAATATAACTCAAAGAAAGGGTGGGCTTTTAGGCCCAATTCTGCCAGGATATAAAGCAGATACACTTAGTGTATATTGTTGTATATTTCGATATCTCAACTTCGATTCCTGCAAATTTAATTTTCCAGCCCTGTTCTTCAATTCCAATGCCCCGGCAGACTCGATAATAGGCGGAATTGGGTCTTTGGCCCAATCAGGAGATTCAAGAGGGAAGACAGGAGTTCATGTAGAACTCGGACAGATTTCACATGCGAACAAAAGTAAATACAAATTAACAACTCACTATAAAATATTAAAAATAATTAGCGGAGTTAATGATACAAAAATTCAAGCAGGCATACAATTGACAGATAGCTCAACCTATGTTCATAATGATAATGCTATGAATATTTAACTTGCGACATTTGTATCAAACACATTGGACGATATGTGCATAAAGGAAAGAAAACTAGATTATACTAGAGAGGCATAATTAATGGTTGCTAATTAATAAGAGGTAGTATATGAGAGTACTACTGTATTGACTATTATCAACATAGAAAAAAGAAAACAAAAAAAAAATAATATTAAACTCCACATTATAAATGATCTTAAGCAGGAGAATGGTATGCATCTTAATGAGGCAGTAGCATATGATAAGAGAGAAAAAATCAATTTTAGAGATTCATGATATACACTAGCAGCAACAGGCAACAAAAAGTAAAGATATGCTTATGAATATAACATTCAAATAAAGGCAAATATCAAACTAAAAAAAAAAGAAGCTCTCATTCGCCAACCATAATCTACTTTCTATCATTTAAGAATTTACACACAAGGGCATAAAATGAGCTAAGCGACCTTATCAATAAAGCTATATGAAACCGTATATAAAATAAAGAGACTTAGATGAGAAAATGACATAAATAGTCCCTCAACTATAGGAGTAGGTCTAAAATGGTTCCTGAACTATACACTTAACGGATTTAGTCTTTCAACTATTCAAAAACTTGTCAGTTTTGGTCCCTTAACTATATACTTATCGATTTTAGTCCCTTAACTATAAACTTACCGATTTTAGTCCTTTAAGTATTCAAAAACTTATCAAGTTTGGTCTTTGTCCATTTTTTAATACAAATAGATTAGGTTTATATTAACAGAATCTATGCCTCGAGAAATTAAATCATTTAGCAACTTTTTCTGTTGGTTCTCTCTCCGTTACTTTTTCTTCAAATTAACCTTACGCGAAGAATCTTAACCTCAACAATTTAAAATAAAATTTACGAGGAAAGAAAATATAAGTCATAATTTTATTCAACAGATGATAAAATGAAGCATATTATTGTTACTAATGACTTGAATATGTTATAATGCAAGTTCTTGAGAGCTATTATTCTGGACCAAAAATTGGATTGCGTGTTCTAGTTAGCAAATCTCTTGTGATCATCTCTGAAAATAATGAGATTGAAATGCATGACTTAATACAAGATATGGGTAAATGTATAGTGCAAATGCAAAAGCATCCGGGAGAATATAGCAGATTATGGAATGTTAAAGATTTTAAAGAAGTGATAGACAACAATATGGTAAGTAGGTTAAATAATGCAATAATTAATATTCAATTTTAGTTTTCATATTCCAAAAAGCATATAGAATATTACTTGTCCACTTTTGAATTGACACACCTATTAAGAAAACAATGATTGACATAGTGAGTTTACCATTTTACCCCTATTAATTATGAAGTGGATGAATTAAAAATTTAAGAATTTTCAAGAAGTTCTACCTTTTTCAAAATTAATTAATTGAGAGTATAATATGTAAAAAAAAATTTGTCATTTCTTGATTTGTCAAAATGGACAAGTAAAAATGAAAAATTGGACAAGTAATTAGGGGCAGAGAGAGCATTCTTGCAGGTATATATGTCATTTTAGTCATAGCAAGGAGTAAGAAAAATAGTGATATTGGTTTGCGCAATTTACATTACATCTGAAGTTATAATTATTTGTCTGATGATCTTTTTACTAGGGGACCATGGCAGTGGAAGCAATCTGGTTTACTTATTTTGAAGAACTAAGCTTTAATAAAGAGGCAATGAAAAGTATGAAAATGCTTAGGATATTATGCATACGTAATAGGTACGAAAAAAATAAGACGACCTCCTCAGACTCCAATTGCCATGATGGCTCCATTGAGTACCTTTCCAACAACTTGCGTTGGTTTGTCTGGCATGATTATCCTTGGCAGTTATTGCCAGAAAATTTTAATCCCAAAGGGCTCGTTCATGTTGATCTCCGATGGAGTTCATTGCATTATTTATGGAATGAAACAAAGGTACCGTTCTGTTTGAGATGCTTTATATTTTATCTTGTCCTAAAATCATAATTCTTGTGTTTAAATAAAATGAGTCATAAAATCAAATTAATGTAGATAGTTTACATTATTTTGGGTTGTTCTCATATTATTAATCTCTATGAATTGCATTTCCAACCTCTGCATCTAAAGAAGAAACAAAAAGAAATATATGTTGGCACTACTTTTCTCATCGGCCATTGTTTTCTAGCTAAGTTTTTTGGCCATTGTTCTTGATAAAATGTGCATTCTATCAAGAAGAAGCGAGAATAAATAGTTTACATCAAAATATCCCACTTGGAAGCTAATTTTTCTATTTTCTTTATCCTCACGCACCTAAAAATTAAAGGTGTTTTCACACTCTTTTCCACATCAACGTCCAGAGGGAGATGGTCAAATATAGGGGACATTTAAGAGTACAATTGCAATATTCAAATGTACACCAAATAATAACATGCTAAGCATGTTATTATTTTACCTTTTATGTATAATAACATGATTTTTATCTAGTTTCTGAGCATGTAATTTCCATATAAAGTAAATAAACAATTTCTAATTTCACATGATGAGTATGTCGTTTACTACTTTACTCATTCTTTATGTGTTTTGAATAGCATCAATTGCGGTCTCTACGGTTTCTAGATCTAAGGGGCTCCAAAAACCTGAAGAGAACACCAGATTTCAAGGCGATGCCAAATTTAGAGTATTTGGATCTAAGCGAATGTAGGAGTCTTGAAGAGGTTCAAAATTCCCTGGAGTGTTGCATAAAACTCATTAAGTTAAATTTGAATAATTGTGTAAGCCTTAAGAGGTTTCCATCTGTTAATGTGGAATCTCTTCGGTCTCTGAATCTAGGTTACTGCTATTGTTTAGAGAAATTTCCAGAAATCCTCGGAATAATGAAGCCTGAGTTACAGATTACGATGTCATACTCTGGGATAAGGGAACTGCCATTATCGATCATTCATCCCCAAGCTCATCTTACAGACCTACATTTGCTTGGTTTAAAAAACCTTGTATCTCTTCCAAGCAGCATTTGTAAGTTGAAAGGTTTGGTGAGGATAGATGTGTCCTTCTGAGTAAAACTTGAAAGATTGCCGGAAGAGATAGGCGATTTAGAAAACTTGAAGCTCCTTGATGCCCACTCTACTCTAATCTCACGACCTCCATCTTCCATCGTCCGCTTGAACAAGCTTAAATTCTTGAATTTTGCAAAACGAGTAGATGGAGTGTACTTTTTTTTCCCTCAGGTGGATGAAGGGTTATGCTCATTGAAAGAACTGGATCTCAGTTACTGCAATTTAATAGATGGAGGACTTCCGGAAGACATTGGATCCTTATCCTCTTTGGAAGAGTTGAAACTCTTTGGAAATAATTTTGAGCATTTGCCTCAAAGCATATCCGAACTTGGTGCTCTTCGATTGTTGAATTTGTCAGATTGCAAGAGGCTTACACAGCTACCAGAATTTCCACAGCAATTAGACACAATACATGCAGATTGGAGCAATGATTCGATTTGTAATTCGTTGTTTCAGAATATATCGTCATTGCAGCATGACATATGTACTTCAGATTCCTTATCATTAAGAGTGTTCACCACTGGGGAGGATAATATCCCAAGATGGTTCCACCATCTGGAAGATGGTACAAGTATATTTGTCAAATTGCCTAAAAATTGGTATGTAAGTGAGAACTTCTTGTGATTTGCTGTATGTTTCTCTGGTCAATTTATTGACGGCATAGCTCACTTGTTTTGTTATCATGGGAGGCCGGTGACGTGTATCGCCCAGAAACTTGCCTTATCCAGCCGTTCAAAATATCGTTTTATACCTGCTACTCATTTTTTCTTGGTACCTCTCACTGGCTTATTGGATAAATTGAAGGCAAATGGAAAAACACCAAATGACTATGGGTGCATTAAGTTAACTCTTCCTGAAGAAGTGAAGAAGTGTGGACTTCGTTTGTTGTATAAACACCATGACTCTGTGACCAGAATCTGTCGAATACTCTGAAAGCATTACAAGGTATTTGATCATGCTCTAACTTTAGCAATACACTTTTTCCGGGGTACATTATCATATTTGTAGCAAGTAAAACATGGAGGTTCAATCTGTATTCATTTACTGCAAAGCCAGTATTCTGCTTTTTCTGAGTATCGCGATACTTTGTTGTATGTTTTTGATTTTGTTGCTCTCTCAGAAATCTGTTTTTAATGTAAATACCTCTCTTGTTATGGCAGGGAAGTTGGGAATAATTAAGATAAAACAATCAAAGTGCAGCACAGTGTGAGACTGGGGGTGAAGTTGAGGTTCATATCCCTCGTGATCTCTTTCAGTTCTCGTGTAATTCTTTTGAAGGAAAATGTGAAATATAAGATGTTGTGAAATCATTGTGATTAGGAATATTATCTTACTGTCTGCTGTTTAGCTTGTTGACTTCAATCTTTATAAAAGTAATAAATAGCGTCTATATCTCGATTACTTATTATAAGTGGTTTAACTCTTTTGGTTTTTGATACTTTTGCAGTGCAAACTGGGATCACGGTACTCTAAGAACAACATCGGTAACTCTGCCTATGAAGGACACATGTTTCTTCTGTTTGTAACAGAACAACTAGAGTCTTGGCCTGAGAAAGAAATTTGCGAAAGAACTTGGGTATGCAATAATCCGTTCTCTTATATATTAATAAAGGTGACACGACATTTCTCTTACACTAGAATATATACCACGTTTCATTATGAAATAAAATCACATCATCTTAACATTTGCTAATGAGTAGCCTGTCCAAAATCCAATTGCAGATGAGCATTGGAACTATTAGTAAGCCGTCTCACGTCTCAAAGCTAACAGAGCAAAGGGCACTATTTCCAGGAATCAAATTCCACTGGAGTCGGAGTTAGGAGCTGGAGTTGTGTGAATTAGAATCAGAGTTGTCAAAAGAAATGAACATACATATGTTTTGCTATCAGAAGCATTGAATTATGATGTTGAATTTTCTCTTCTTTTTTTAGTTATTCATCTTGCTGGCAAAAGGAACTAAAAATCACCTATTTTTTTTTTAGCAAATTTACCACTAGACGGAGTGATTAATAAGAGTTTTTTTTTTTTTAATAAGAGTAAGTACAAGTAAAGGGGGCTAGGAATTATCTTACCAATCCTAATAAGATATTGACTCAGATAAAAGTTTAACTTTGAAACATTATACCGATTTTATTGATATCCATTAAAACTAACCTTATGACAAACATTTCTTAATCGAAAATAAATTAAATGAATAAAAATAATGTAAATAGAAAGACATAAAATGAAACTTTACTTAACAAATTGTGGGCCCTGTTTATTTGAAACTAGTCTATGGAAACGTGCGTTGCACGTTTGTTCCTTAACACTATTATAGAACTTTGATATATTTAAAAAATTAAGTTATGAAATAGAAAATTTTAAAATTAACAATATTAATTTTATATTTGTATTTTATTCATTAAATAAATTACATAAAAGTGGGAAATGACATTTTTCATGAAACAAAAAATATGTGAAGTCAACTATGACAGTATAGTCTCTAATGGTCTAAATATGTCGATGAATTGTTGAATTAAAAATTAATGAATTCATGTAAATGTCTCTAACGAAAATTTCAAATACATGAACATACGAACAAATACCAAAAACGTAAAATGATATCATAGTAACAAAAATAATATGTTTATCCATTCGCTAAAATTACACACTAGCTCTAAATTTTATAATCCAAATGGGTTGACAACAAATTAGTTAATTGTATGACAACACAAGAGTCATACACTTGACATTGATATAATGTCGGGGTGTGCACTATTCGAATTAAACCGAATAACCAAACCAAAACAAACCGAATTTTTATTTGGATTGATTTTTTGGTTTTTTGAATTGGTTTTGGATTAATAAATTACTTTATTTGGTTTTTTGGTTTGGTTTCGGGTTTTAAAAAATAAAAACCAAAAAAAAAAAAAAACAAATTATATATATATATATAATGTTTAGGTTTAGAATTAAGTTGGAGTTAACCACTTTTGTCCCTTTTTGGTAATTGTCTTTCATGATTACGTTTATATTTTATGTTTGAATTACATCTATAATAGGTATACTTATAAGTATTGTGTTTTAAGTCTTACTTGTGATTTATATTAGAAAGTATATTTAAGGGATTAAATATTATTACTTTGGTTATATTATTAATTATTGACATAACCGAATAACCAAACCGAAAAAAGTTGATCTGAATAGAGGAAAACCAAACCAAACCAAATTTATTTTGGATCGAATTGGGTTACATTTTTACAAAACAAAAAACCGAAAAATTCAAACCGAATAGTGCAAAACCTTACCGAAAAACCGAATGCGTAAGATCTCCAAAATGGTCAAAATACAAAGCACATATTATATATATATATATATATATGAATAAAGCCTTTTAATTCACATTGCTTCACACTAATGAAGACGATGATAATTCATTTTCGATTCATCATGTTTACAAATTGATAGCTCATAAATCAAACAACTAATATATAAAATTGGATTGAACATATCAATAAGCAACCTAATAAAAGTAGATGTTATTGAAGGCTATTTTAAGAATAGAGGCAGAAAAAGACTCTTGGTTGATTAACACTTTGTTTTCTCTTTATAATATAAAACATAAAATGATTTTTTATATGACTTATCCCAATAATCACAATAAACTATAACTAATTAATATATTTTTCAAGATTATAAGAATCAATACCCCATATAATTCTATAGTTTTGCTTCTCATCATACATGATACAACATCAAATGTATATAATGAAAATGATCTTGAGTGATAACTTTTCATTCTTGCAAATACAATCCACTTACATATAATTGGGATGATGATCCTACAAACACATTGTATATTTTTATCAAGTTCAATAATTTAACAAACGAAAATCAATTAAGCAACTAAAATCCTGATAAATAAATCACAAAAAATACTCAAAAGAAAAATACTTGAAATTTCCACCTGTAAATTTTGTTATTGTTTTCCCCTAGGTTGATGACTGCATATGATCCTCTTTACTCAATACAATATATTATCACTAAAAACGCTCAAGAAAATTATCAGCTATTAAAAATAAAAAATATCCATAAGAAAAAAGAAATCACCGCAAAAATATTACACCCATATTTCAGCTAATACCCAAATCAAAATCATAATTCAATATATAATTTGATTCAGAAAAAATCCAGAAGAAAAGAAAAATATATAAAGTCTAATTAACTTGATAAAAATATATAACACTCACAATACCCTTCAATTGTTAAAAACGTGTAGTGTGGTGATATTGTAATTAAATAATAGAGGCTGCAAATAAAACTAAAAACAAATAAATACCACCTTAATTGTTTAAAAAACATGACTTTTGAGCTTCTTGAAACCAAATTAATAAAGAAAATATAGTAGAAAAATATAAAACGACATTCAGGGTTCTTTTAAAATATTAAATAAATAATAGAAAATTAATAACAAAGATATATAAAGGGACATTCATGATTTTTGGAATATCAAATAAATAATAGATTATTAATAACAAAAGAGAAATGAAAAATCTAAGAGCAACTTTCACATATAGCAAAGGGAAAATGCATAAGTACCCCCCAGACTATGCCCAAAATCCCTGAGACACACCTAACCTTTACTAAGGTCCTATTACCCCCC
>NW_006240104.1:10727-18755 GCF_000226075.1 Solanum tuberosum
TTATACAATCAACATCCTTAGAACAATATTTGAGAAAATATAAGTATGATGTAACTTGTTATGTGTGGTTATACAATCAATATCTTTAGAACATAAGCATGTGATCACGTATGAGTCTACATAAATTGGGGTGGCAATCAACAATGTGTGGTTAAACAAGTGATATCCTCACAACATACTTATGTTTTTTCAAATATTGTTCTAAGGATGTTGATTGTATAATCACAATTCTTCCTCATACATCTCTAATCACCACACCCAATTTATGTGAACTCTTACATGATTATATGACTTGTTTAAACTCATTTAATTGAATAAATTTCAAAAATATAATTTATTATTGTCTTTTTTAAATTCTACTAGTTTTGGTCTATATATAAGTGTTTGATTCTAGTAGGTGAAGTATCGACAATGCTTTAAAATGGGAGTTAGAGTTGTAGATGCATGGTTATGAGTCTAAGTGGGAGATTGTTAGGATATACTATTAACCATGCGTTTTGATATAGTATTGTTGACACTCAATTTTGAATCTCCGCATATAGATTAATTATCAAGCTTCTTCAATTTCAAACGATTTAAAATAATTAGTTTTAGAAAATTTCAAAAAAAAAAAAAGGTTTGCAAGTTATTTTTAATAGTTTGTCACTTTTTTAATTTTTAAATAATAATATGGCTCTTATATAATTTTGTATATAATTAATATATTTTATGAATATTCAAAAATCGTCTCAAAATTTTTTTAGTTTTACTTAAATAGTTGGTTAATTGGTTTAGTTAATTTATACTTATATTTTTGAGTTATTAGTTTATAATTAGATTAATTATTTCATTTCGTTGAAGTTAAGAAGCTCATTAATTAATTTGTATTAATTCATCTTGTTTAAGTTTTAACCAAATTCGTTGATTAAATTCGATTTGGTTACCATTGAATTTATTTGGGGCAATTATTTAACTACTAATTTCGCCAACTCTAATCAATTCATCTTAAACTCATCAGCAGGCCAAATTTTGGGCCTTTTCTCTAACTTTTCCAGCAGACCCATTTCATACCCAGCCCACCTTCAATTCCAAAAAGAAGAGCAACTTTCACATATAGCAAACACAAAATTCATATTTTTATGTTATAGTAAAGTTTGCATAATTGCGCTCCATAGCAAACATATATATGTATAATTCGCTATACATATACAAAAAAAACAGTTGTATAATTCGCTATACATATACAAAGAAGGCAGCTGTATAATTCACTATACAAATACAAAAGAAAGCAGTTGTATACAAAAAATCAATTGTATAATCTGTGTATGTATAAAACGAGAAAGAGAGAAAGGCAAAAGAAAACTGGGCAGGAAAATATTTGTATTGTATAATTATAAGTGTATAGTGTTATACCCCATTTTAACTCGAGGTCAAAACGTGTACAACAATTGGTGATTTCCAAATTAATAAACTCATTTAAGAAGTTGCCACCTAATTATTTTTAAAGGTTAATTAGGACACCTAAATATTCAACTAAATAATGTTAAAATTGACTTCAATCAAAGTCTACTAACTTAAAAAGATTCTAGGTAAGGGTTCTAGTTATCCTAAAGGGAAGGCACCCTTTAAGATTCGTTAAAAAATACGATTACCGACCAAACTTAGGTTAGTTAATTTTAAAAGGAAGAATATGAGTGCTAAATATTAAGTAATTGAGTAACCAAGTTGGAAAAAACATTCTTTATTTTAAAAGCTTTTTGCAATTGTATAAGAATGAAAAAAAAGTAATTTCTTTAGATCAATTTAGACAAATTCATGGCTAAAAGGGTAATTAAAAAAAATTAGCTCATTGATTGACAAAGTGCTTTCTTTAGATTTTTTTTTTAATATATATATATATATTTTATTTTATTTTAAATAATAGTTTAGAATAAAATATTTCTTTGTTGAAAGACATTACCAAGTTTGAACATAACTTAATAAATTAATGAGTTTAAAGTAATGAAAAAAGGGAGTGTGTTTTTTTTAAAAAGGGATTTGCCAAATGAGGTTTACAAAAAGTAAAGCGACTAGTAAATGTTTGTTTCTAGCTAACGATACCCAAACCCAAACATCTATATTATGTTACCTATTTGAGAATTCAAAAATAAAACATATTCAAGTCACATAAGCAAGTGTAAAATATAAAGAAAAATAAATAAACAAGTTAATGCTAAAATATAAATAGCCATGAGTGACTCCAAGCGAGGCTCGCTTGTTTTGCTTGCCATTCGGAATAGTAAAAAATGTAGTGAACACTCCATGTGTGGGTATGAGGATAACGTTGAGTCTATAAGACTCGATTTTTGCGAGAATCCTAATCGAAACTCCGTTTTTTCCTCCCAAAGTGTACATGTACAACAATAAGAGAAATAAAAGGATTAGACATGCAGGTAACTAATAGGTGAACAAATATACATTCCATTTATTCAATTCCAACACAAGTACCTTAATAGTAAGTATGAAATAAATTGTAACACCCAACTAACTTATACATTCTTCTATAGGAAGAAAAATAAAATTTCGTTAACTAATATTTACAAGCATGCTTACAGTGAATAAATATCTCAAAGCCTTTAAATTAAACCAATACCATTCTCATTAAAGGATAGCAATCATCACAACACATCACAACATATTAAACAAGAAAGAAAAGCTTTACATGGATACAATATATAAACAAATATATTTATTTAATGTCTAAGGCCTATTTAGTTAATTATAGAAAGGCTCTAGGTAATATTATTGAGTTCAATGTATGGTACATTTTGTTTCAAATATACAATGTAAGAAGAAACTAAAGCTCGAACTATATATAATATTTATAAAGTAGCATTCACAAGTCAAATTAGAACCAAATCTGAATCCAATAAGCAAGTTTTCTTTCCAAAATATATTCTAATAATACATACTGTTGAGGAAAAGAAAAAAAAAATAAAAAAAAAATATAGCAATAAACTTTAGCACAAGGATTTTGCTTTTTATCAATTTAAAATTCATTGGCGAGTTTAAGCATAAATAAGGCCACAGCTTTTTAAATACCAAGATTACTAATAAATGCGGCAAGTTTGTATTCAATTTCTCTGCATATAAAACAAATAAATAGATATATCTATGACATGATTCTCAACACAACATAATAATCTTAAAACATAAAGAATAGCGAAAACAATATCGGTTTATCACATAGAGATACAAATAAATACCAAACTTGGAACCAAAAACATATTACATATCACCAACCCCTTCCAAAACAAAATCATTCTTTAAATTAAAATGTGAAGGAGATATGAACTCAAATCTCTCCAGGCCTCAAACTAAATAAAAAAAAACATATTTTTTTAAACATCACTTTCATGATAGCTAAAAATAAGTGAGTATTATACTTGACACATGGTTTTTCTTACAATAGGCATAATATTTTCACGGAGACAATAATAGAAGTAAAAGTAAAGGGACGAAGATCACCTGTTGCGAGGCAGTGAACGGGGGCTTGCGGTCTCGATCTTAGATCTACTTACTAACTCTGATGACCACCGTTAATGGTCGAAACGAACACACAAACTATTGCTGCGACTGGAATGCCAAAGAAAATGGTAAAATACGAAAATAGAAGAGATGGTTTAGAGGAGAAATAACTAAAAATTTTAGAGGTGAGGGGTGGCCAGATCTTGAAAAATCCTCCCAAATAAGCTCTGAAATGTAAGTATTTATAGGAAAAAATTAGGGTTCTTCATTTGTGTTGAGTGGGAATAGAATTTTTAAATTGGAAAAATGGTCAAAAAGTCTTCAAATCCGAACGTTTGAAGCTTCAGGAGAAACTTTTCAGATTTCACGTGATTGAAAAGATTATATCACAGAAACAGGGTAGCTAAACTCTGCTCCATGGTTAAAGAACAGTGGAGTGTTGTTGAAAAGAGGAAAAAGACAGAAAGAAAGTGGAAGAGGCAGAGGTGCTTTGTTGCTGCTAATGTGGGGTTTAAAAATGAGTTGGGCTGGTGCTAAATTTTCTTTTGTGGGCTGATCTGAAAGTTTCGTTGGGCCATATTTTGGAGTGGACTTGGGCTCGTTTTGCTGGCCAATTTTGGGCTGAATTTGAAGGTCATTTCTCTTCTTTCTTGGTATTATTTTAGGCTTCTAAATTAATAATTAATACAATATATATTATGATATGATAACAACTAGAAATTTACATAATAAAAATATCGCTAATATAAAATATATATATATGAAGTATTAAATTATAATTAATTTAATAAATACGAAACTAAAAATAAGATGACGACAATTGATTATTTAAGAAAAGAGATGTAAAAAGTAATAATAATCATTTCGATAATAAAAACCTATAATTTTAGTAGATAAATAGTTGTAATAGTAAAAATAGTTGTGAAAAGAGATAATTTGATACATTATTAATTTAGAAGCTTGAAAATGATAAATTAGAAGAAAAGAGGGTCAAAATTGAGTGTCAACATATAGGACGAAGATATATGTATTTGCATGTGTATATACAATTTTCTCTCGCTTTATACAAATAGAAGCGCAATTTATACATTTCGTTTCTGTTTGTATAAGCAAGAGAGGCGAGGGTGGCGAGCGAGATCTGGGAGAGGGGAACAAAAATATATGTATATATACAATTTCCTCTCGCTTTTATACAAACACATTTTATACGTTTGTGTTTGTATAAAAGCAAGAGAGGGCGAGCGAGACTGCCACCAAAACGAGAGTGGCGAGCGAGATTCCATCAGGGAGAGTAGCAAAAATAGCAATAGTTGGCTATAGGGTACAATTAAATCAAAGTATATTTATAGCATTTAATTTGAATTAATAGTTTGCTATTATATATATACAATTTTCCCAAAATTTAATGCAGAGCAAAATAGAGTTAAACACCATTTTATTCCTCCAGACGCACCGAGTCATTGAGATATACGACGTTTCAAATTGAAATGAAAACATTTAAAAGCACATTTAATAATATAATTAAGATATTTAAATAATTTTTTTGAAGTTCTTTTACTCTAGCGTAATATATGGTATATATTCACAATAAGTATTACATGGAAAAGTAACTCTGGAAAATTGAAAAGACTACAATAAATTTAGTTTCTCAACTAAATAATTCATTCTAAAATATTTAATGTTCTAATAATATTTATTGTAATATAAGTTTATTTTTTAATAAATAAAATATTTATAGAAATAGTTTTAGCTTGAGGGTAAAATGGCAATCTAACTTTTCACTTTGGATCTTCCCACTTTGAATAATATATATGACTATATGGTAATGTTCTAGCAATTTCTTTGTGACTGGCCAAGCATGAAGAGTAGACTTCAATGTATTGAAGATAAATAACCAGTCAATACAATTTCATAGTCTGCTTTCTGTGAAATTAAAGACAAATTTCAATCGACTTTTGGTAGAGAAGAGAAAGGGAAGTTGGTGTTTGTACTTGTGGAGCAATAAATTTCGTGGCCAAGTTAGTAGTTTAGCGAAGGGTGTGTAAATATTCTTCTCAGTTATGTTAAGGGTATAAATAATTAAATATACACTAAAAAAATTAAATATATACTTATAATAACTAATAATTAATCTTGATATACCACATAAAAGGAAAGGTATATATTTTTTTAAGCGGAATAAAAAACAAAAAAAATAAAACAAACAAATTGAAACGAAATGATATTTTCTATTTGAATTTTAAATAGAATTACAAGGTAACCAAATTTCTTCTTTTCTATTCATAATTGATTCTTTTGTTTTTGAAGGAGACATATTTCCTCTGTTTGTTATAGAAGAAGCAAAATAGAATGATGTCTAGGAGACGCATTCAAAAAAACCTAGTAATTTTGACTCTCAACTTAATTTTTTGATTTTTGATTTTAAAAAAATCCAAATCCAAAAAATAAAAATAAAAATAAAGAATTAACTCGCAATAATTCGATTCAACTGAGATATTTTCCAAAGTAGTCTTTCTTTGCAGCTTCCATTGTGTTCATATTACTGTGGACCACATAGCAATAATTCAATACAATTGGAGTAGACCCCATCTTCCTGGAAACTTTTCATATTTGTTGTCCTATATATATATATATATATATATATATAATAATTTTGCTTCAAATGTCATCAATTCTATCTATCCACACAATTTTTATCTTTATTCTCAAATTTCAACAAATTAACCAAATCCATGGCATCTTCTTCTTCTTTTGCGAGTGATTCACAATATTGTCCTCGATGGAAGTACGATGTTTTTCTAAGTTTTAGAGGTGAAGATACCCGTAAAACATTTACGAGTCACTTGTACGAAGGTCTGAAAAACAGGGGAATATTCACCTTTCAAGATGATAAAAGGCTAGAGCAAGGCGATTCCATCTCAAAAGAACTTTTGAAAGCTATCGAAGAGTCTCAAGTTGCACTCATTGTTTTCTCAAGGAATTATGCTACATCGAGGTGGTGCTTGAATGAACTAGTGAAGGTCATGGAATGCAAGGAGGAAGAAAATGGACAAACAGTCATACCGATCTTCTATGATGTGGATCCATCACATGTTCGATACCAAAGTGAGAGCTTTGCAGAAGTATTTGCCAAACATGAATCGAGGTATAAGGATGATGTTGAGGGGATGCAGAAGGTGCAAGGATGGAGAACTGCTCTAACAGCTGCCGCAAATCTAAAAGGATATGATATTCGTGACGGGTGAGTTGAAAACACATAATATGTTTCTATTACCCTGAGCTATAATGTTTCCTATTTAATACGCTCTTGAACATTAAAAATATGAAAATACTTTCTAATACTTGACTTTCTCACATTGGCAACAATCAATCTCTTATTTATGTAGGATTGAATCAGAGAAAATTCAGCAGATTGTCGACCACATCTCTTCGAAATTTTGCAAGAGTGCTCGTTTTTTATCTTATTTGCAAGATGTTGTGGGAATAAATGCTCATTTAGAGGAACTAAAATCCCTACTTCAAATAGAAATCAATGATGTTCGGATTGTAGGTATATGGGGAATAGGCGGAGTTGGTAAAACGACGATAGCAAAAGCCATCTTTGATACTCTATCTCATCAATTTCAAGCAGCTTGTTTTCTTGTAGATGTTAAAGAAAATGCAAGAAAGAATCAACTACATTTCATACAAAATACCCTTCTCTCTGAATTGTTAAGAAAAAATGATAATTACGTCAATAATAAGTATGATGGGAAGTGTGTGATTCCGAACAGGCTTTCTTCAATGAAGGTGTTGATTGTGCTTGATGACATTGATGAAAGAGATCATTTGGAGTATTTAGCAGGTGGTGTTGGTTGGTTTGGTAATGGCAGCAGAGTTATTGTAACAACTAGAAACAAACAATTGATAGAGAAGGATGCTGCAATATACAAAGTGCCTACACTACCTGATGATGATGCTATGCAATTGTTCAATAAGCATGCTTTTAGAAAAGAAGTTCCAAATGAATGTTTTAAGAAGTTATCGTTGGAGGTAGTAAATCAGGCTAAAGGCCTTCCTTTAGCCCTCAAGGTGTGGGGTTCTTTGCTACATAAGAAAGACCTTATTCAGTGGAGAAGAACGGTAGACCAAATAAAGAAAAATTGTAATTCAGAAATTGTTGAAAAACTCAAAATAAGTTATGATGGGTTGGAGTCCGAAGAGCAAAAGATATTTCTAGATATCGCATGTTTCTTCCGAGGAGATGAAAGAAAAGAAGTCATGCAAATTGTTGAGAGCTATGATTCTGGAGCTGAATACATATTGGATGTCCTAATTGACAAATCCCTTGTGTTCATCTCTGAATATGATTATATTGAAATGCATGACTTGATTGAAGATATGGGCAAATACATAGTGAAAATGCAAAAAGATTCCAGCAGAATATGGAATGTTGAAGATTTCAAAGATGTGATAATGAACAATATGGTAAGTAAGCTAAACAATGCAAGAGTATTCATATTTCAAATATATATATATATATATATATATACACTCTGTTCC
>NW_006240105.1:0-18708 GCF_000226075.1 Solanum tuberosum
TGGAGTAGGTCCGCGACGCGGAGCCACTCCCTCCAATGACAACTTCAAGCTGCCTTGGAAAGTTGCTTGGCCAAGGGTTGTGGTCCTCCTCGGGGACCCTTAGGGTGGTCCCGGGGAGTCGTACCCGAACGTTTTGACCCTAAAAACATTTATTAAGACACTAGGGTCACCTCCACTGATTTTAAACTCCAAACAACCCATAAAAAAATGAACAACATACTAGAAAACACCAACACGTAAAAGACTAGTTCCGAAGGTGTTGGTCGTGCCTTGACGTTTGACTTCCAAACTCTTTAAAACTGACTAAAAAGGCTATTCTTCATTATTTTAACAAGTTATTAATGCATAGGACCCATGTGAGGCTCTACTTTATCCTATTTCCTTTTGAGGGGTGTTATAATATCCCCAACTTGGGAACATTCGTCCTCGAATGACACTTTAAAACATTAAGGGTAATGTCTCAAGACTAGCAGCCCACGACAATCATACAATATCAATATGAAAGCACTCATCAAGGAGGAAACATCAACTCCACATAACAAGCCATTACAACACAACTTCATTCAAATTTATGGAAGTAGGAATCACACCTACAACGTAACATGCCTCAAACCCTTCTTTTTTTTTCATTTCTCATTTATTTGGAGGAACTTCCTTCTCCATGGCACCTCATGCTCATAACAACATCAAAGAACACAATATGCAATTATCTTATTAAAACACAATCATGCTACATCAAGAATACACTTAAGCACGCTCAACTAATCAACTCTAACAACTTTTACCAACTCCCCAATTTATGCATATAAGGAGAACAACAATCATGAAACTGATTTTCTCATTTAAATCAAGAACTCAATTTAAAGAATGCATCATTATAAGGAGAAATATAGAAACTCATTTTTTCACACAAGACTCCAAAAACAATGCATCATGCTTCTACAATTCTATGACTCAAACTCGATTAGGAATAGAAAAAGGAGACAAGAATATCCAAACTCACCTCAACGCATCATTCAACATACCATCCCCCACTTAGGAGAAACCCATCTAAACCAACACAAAACTAGAAATTATGACTTACCGGCACCTTCATCCGGATTTGCTTCCTTGTTAGCTTGGAGAGCTTAGACACTTCCCAAAATGCTTCTTTCCACAAGTGGAATAAGCACTACAACATTTTTGGCCTACGGCCACACTAATTCTGGACAACACTTTTAAAGTGTTGCCTAAAAATACTTTTGGGGACGCTTTTAAAGCGTAGCCCAAGTTTTTAACTTTTAGCTACGATAATATTGGCAACACTTGTAAAGTGTACTCTTTAATGGTATAAGTTACACTTTATAAGCGTTGTTACAGTATGATATAATTGGCAACAACTATTTTACATATATGGCCACACTTTTAAAGTGTCGTATTTTTATAATTTTAAAAACAACACTTTGCAAATGTGGCTTTAATGTTTTCACTAAAATATTATATTCCCTCCAACATTTTTAACATCAAAACTTGTTCTCCCTCCAATTTTTATTGGGCAAAAAATAAAATTAATAAAACATTAAAACTTGTTTTCTCCCAAATAAGAAAAAATCTCGTCACTTTCCTCACTGAACAACACGCTTTTCTCTCACTGAAGAACAATAGCTTTTCTGAAGAACTGAAGAAAAATATGATTTCCCTCACAGATTTCCATCAAAATTGATCACAGATTCCTTGTTGAAGACACAAATTTCCTCACAGATTCTTTGTTAAAGAGTTGTTCCGTCGGATTTAACAGATGAACAAAGTGCTTCACACATGAACACGCCTCACGTCTTAAAGCTTTAGGGTTGTTGGAATAGAGTTTATCAGGTAAGAAATTCTATCTCTAAAAGTCTAAATTCTAGCTTTAGGGTTTTGATATTCTTGTGTATCTTTGTAAGTCTAAATTTTAACTTAGGGTTTTGATATTCTTGTATTGTTGATACGAATTTTGTTGATTTTTGGGAGTCTAGCTAGTTTTTTTTTCTCTTGAATGTTGAATGTACCAGCTGAAGCTAAGTCATCTTTCTCTGAAGAACTGAAGAGCTGAAGTTGATGATACATATGATTTTCTTCTCCCTGATACAAATTTCGTTAAGCATAAGTAGCTACTCTACTAATCATCTAGTACTAAAAACAATCTTCTTGTCAATTGATTGAATTTTTGTTTTGTGTTTAGAAGAGGAGAATAAGAAGAAATTGACTACTTTGGGTTGTTGGAATGGAACAAATCATGAGTTACAACAAGAAAGAAAGTGCCGAAAATCGTGAACCCTAGGCATATTCAGCAGCCGAGATAGAGGGAATTACTACTCGGAAGCATTTGAGGGAGTTAGTATCTATCGTTAATAGCTTGTTTTAACTTTCGATACAAACCCCTCCAAGCTAATTCCAAAGAACATTGTAGAATTGTAGTATCAACTATGAAATACTTAAACTTCTCTGTTAACTTCAATGCTTCTACATGGCTATTGCTTTTTTCTCTCATTCGTTGCCTTTCTCCTTCAATCATTTGAATATATATGCTCTTTAACTTGTAGGAAATGGCTGCTGAGCCTACAAAAGAACATGTTGATGTTGCTGACACTGAACCTGAGGCATCATCTACTGATAATGAAGAAAAGATAAAAAAGAAGAAAAAGAAGGGAGTTTTTTCAATGATATGGAATAGTTTATTTAGGTCCAAAAAGGATGATTTTGAGAAGAGATTGCAGCATATTTCCAAGGATGAGGCTGCTGTTATTGCCAGAATCAATAAGCGATCCCAAAATTGGAAAAGGGTGACAAGGCATCTCATTGTACTTTCTGTACTTTTTGAGGTAATGTACTGATTTCTACTGTATGTTGTGATGTAGAAAATCAGAGCACAAATCTTTTATCCTTAAACAGATTTATCTTTTCTAAGCTTTTGAATTGGTTGTTTTTATTTGTATGTTCGTGATCACCTGGCTTTCGACATATTAAGTTTGTTTTGAATGCACTTTAGCAAATAGTGAAGTGATTGAGTGGAGAGCCATGACAATTCTAAGTGTCAGTTTGTGTGTGTTAAAAACTTCAACATTTTTCTTTTAGTATTATTGTCAGAACATGGTCACACTATTTTTGACCACTCCTTCTGCCTTATTACTTACCTTCTCAAATAGAAAAAATGTTTATTCCTACTAGCCTAGTATAATCTCTTTTTTTTTCTGCCTTCTGCCTTATGATGTTGCTGGATTCTTAATAGCAGTCGTGAAGAAATAGAATACATTCTAACTTCTAAATGCGCAAATCTAGTTGATGGTCTTTCCTGAATCTATTTATTTTTTCCTAATTATATTGAGCATAGGTGAAAAGCAATTTAGTTGTCTGATGAGCTGTTTGATCATATCATTTATTCCTTTTCAATGTAACACTGACTATATCATTTATTCCTTTTCAATTGTGAACAATGACAATTGCGTTAGGAACTAATAAACTCATATTGTAATCAATTTGAGATGTTAACTCCATATCAATATTGAGAAGACCAGATAATGTCATGAAAGATTAAAAAAATATACATATGAAATTGTAATTTTTTACATGGAACTGTTGCGAATACTATCTACAGATTTCATTTTTTTCAGGCATCCTGGTGGTTTAAATTATATTAAGCCTGCACTTGTTGCAGATGTTACTTATGCAGGTTATTATGTAGCTAATTGATAATCAGTATGTATCATTTATGTTATATGGGTATCTGACTGCTTGAGTTGTTTATTATATCATCACATGTACATTATATGTTTACTAGTCTTATGGGTGTCGTATTGCAGCTATTTCAACGTTTAAGTTATTGCAGTGGGTTATGTTATCATGACAACACGATCCCTTGACTTGAATTGGAAAATGAGGGCTTGCGAGTTTTACCAATGTTTCTGTTGTCTGGCTTATCCTTCATTACATATTCAACGATTGGAAGTTTTACAAGGATGTGTAAGTAATTAATGGTTGTTAGCTAACCAAAGTTCTCATACTACTCATTTCATAATCGTATTGTCTTACATAATCATTTACCCATTTTCCTTATTGTCTCTACTTTTTGATGCTAAATGTGATTTAGGATTTTGATTTTTATGGCAAAATGGTAATTGCCTGAGAGATTGAGCTGCTTGTCGTCTCAGTTACTGTTTCTAGTTCAGCGTGCCACATGATAGAAATTTGTGACGTGGGTAACTTTTTCACATGTCGCGGTAATAACAGACCCTTCATATCATGTGTTGTCTATTCTCAGATAACCTAAACAGCCTTGTTGACAAGGATTTCTCCATTCTGTTATATTTTTTGCTGTCATTTCTCTTTATCATGACATACAAACTTCAATTACCTCAAGAAACTGGAGGCAAACTATACAATTGTCGAATTTTGTTCCTCTTGATCTCTACATTCTGTTTTCCTTAAATAATTTGTTCTTTTTCTTTCTGTCATTTTCACACAAGGATGCATGTTGGGGTGGGGTCAGGTCTAGGTTCAAATTTGAGTTCATTCTTGACTCTTCTTTATATTTCTCCTCCATAATTTATTGAGTTTCATATAATTTTGGTTCATAACTTGTCTTATATTAAAGATTTTATACCAAAACTAGATCTTTCAAGGAAAGAAGAGTTGGAGAGGCATTGTCCTCCACCTGATAGGCGCTTGTTTTGTTTGGTGCCACCTCCAACTGATTATAAGATACCTATAAGGTGGCCAATTAGTAGAGACTATGTGTGGCGGAGCAATGTGAACCATACACGTCTTGCAGAGGTAAAAGGTGGACAAAATTGGGTGCATGAGAAGGATCAACTTTGGTGGTTTCCAGGCGGTGGAACTCATTTCAAGCATGGGGCATCTGAGTATATTGAGAGGTATGCATGATCTATTTGGTCTTTCCCGTTCCCACCTGTCAGTCTTGAACTTGCAGCTTTTTGATAATTCATTTTCTTCTGTCAAGAGCATATGAAAAGAAATCGATCTGAAATTTATGATGACTTTCCTCTGCCTAAGCATTAGTGGGTAGATTTACCCGGTGCTTGTACTGATGTTGGGAGATGCAGTACCAAGTGTAATAGTAATGGTAAAAGAGAAGTTAACAGGAGTATATCCCTAGAAGATTGTCACCTTTTACGTGCCAAGACCCACAAAATACAAAAATAAAATTTCATTGGTTAAATGTTTCAAAAATACCAACAACTATTTTAAAATGAAAATTGCAACTTTCATTTCTTATATTTGCCTTCTGCTTTCTACTTGATGATGTTTGTTTACAAACTCCATCCAAATCCAAACAAAACATAGTTTGCATTTATGCATGATGTTGTTATGATGCCATTCTTGACAACTGCATAGTCTACATGAGAATTATGTTACTCGGACCCTCCAAAATTATTGTTGCACCGTGTCGGATCCTTAGGTAATGCATAGCTTTTAGAGGATCCAATACACACATGGTGGTATTTTTAATGAGTCCAAGCAACATAGCATGGGAATTCTTTGGTAGCTCTATGTGTCAAGTACGCATGGTAAATATTCGGTTTGGATAAAAAGGTCAATGTGTTCATTCGCTAAATTCCTGGGTGTTGGTGCAGATGGTATTCTACTCAAGGAAGTGAACCGCCTATTAAGATCAGATGGAAACTTTGTTTATTCAGCTCCACCAGCTTATAGAAAGGATAAGGATTTTCCAAAGATATGGGACAAATTAGTACATCTAACTTCTGGAATGTGCTGGAAGCTCATTGCACGGTAAGTTCTAACAGAAATTTGGATTCAACAAGAAAATAATTCATGTCTCAAGCATAATGTAGAGGAGAAACTTGTAAGCATTTGTGATTCTCAGGATGATTTTAAACCATCATGGAAAACACCTCTGAGGAACTGTATTACCCAAGTGACACATTATCTATTACAAAGAAACTACCGCCTCGGCTACAACGTCTTTCAGTGTATTCACAAAGTCTTAGTCGGCTAGGTTTGTGAATTCTATTCCTTGGTGTTCTATTCAATTAATTGATTATTTTGTTGCTCAGTTGTTTAGTTTTGGCAATAATCTTAAAATGAATGAAAATGTAATACGATGTAAAGTTTTATATTCCGTCAAATAAGTCTCCTAAAATATCCCTTCAGATTGGTAATCACGAGCAAGAAAAACACCCATTCTTCATTTAGTATAAGTAGCAGTAATTATGATTGTAGTAACACCTTTATTTTTCATACTATGAGTGTTTCCTCTAATGTCTATGGTACCATAAAATTATAGTATAATGGGTAAATTTTTTACAAGAATCTTAGTCATGATCATATACTTTTGATGAAAGCAATAGATCAACTAGATGTAGTTAGGAAAAATGCAACTGAGCTCCAGATAAACTTTGAAGCCATTTTCTTTTAACATTGGTAAACGTATATGAGTAATTATTTTTTACTTTCTTTTGGGGAAAGAATGCTTGCTTAAACATGTTATAATTTGTTTGTTGCAGGTATTGATCGAGAAAAGTTCTTAGCGGATACAATCTACTTGCAAGATCAAGTTCGCCATTACTGGAGACTGATGGATGTAAACGAGAAAGAAATACGTAATGTAATGGACATAAGTGCTGGAAATGGATCGTATCCTTCAACCTCAGGTAACATATTTCTTTCAGAATTTGATGGTTGTGAGGCTACATAATGTCACTCAATTCATAATATTTTGCTGCTCGTTGTCATGGTCCTCGCAGTAGATTCTCTCTTTGGTCTGTAAAAATCCAAAGATCTACTAAGTTAGTTACATCAGAGAGATTACTCCAAGCAAAAAAGGCATAGTAAACATCTAAACTTAAAATGTGTATGGGGAGTTAGAAGTTCTTTCAAAACATCTAGAGTGCTAGGCTCATTCGACCTTATATTATTTGGATAAAACCGACTGGTTGTTCTTATCCACGATCATTCAAACACTGGTAATCTTCAATCTGGAACTCAATAAATTTACAAACTGGAACTGTAATCTACAATCTGAAAGCTGGAACTATAATCTGTAATCTGGAATTAATTTGGAGCTGGAACTGTATTCTGCAATCTGGAATTAATCTAGAACTGGAACTGGAACTGTAATCCGCAATCTGTAATTTGGTTTTAATTTGCCTCAGAATTTGCAAAGTAAACTCAAAAAATCTACAGTCTGCAATCTGCAATGTAAAACTGCTGCAATCTGGAATTAATGTGGAACTTCTTGCCTCTTCTATAACTGCTGCAATCTGATTTTGTTGTACATTTTAAATGTGTAGGGAAATGGAGGTGATCAAATTTTAAGAGTCGCCATATGTCAATTTGATCTCATTGAAGTGGATAATGTATTTAAAAGTTTAAATACATTATGTTTGATTTTGTGAAATATATTCATTGCTAGAATATATTGAACTATTGTAAGAGTACATTTTGAACTATAGTGTACACATATTTAGAATATTGCTTTATAAGTATGTGTATGTACGCAAGACATACTATCTTTTGAAGTTTATTACAAATCTATATGTTTAAATTACTTATTAGATTTAATGCTTGAGATTATTTATTGCAAAATAAAATTGGTGTTTCTTAATTAGAAATTATGGCATATAAATATTTTATAGCCAAAATAGTATTACCACACTTAAAAGTGTAGCCATAGGGCTGTAAATTGTGGTATGCACATGGGCAAGGACTACACTTCAAAGTGTTGTCATACACTAGATAGAAAAGGCAACACTTTAAAATCGTTGTCATACATTAGATAGAAAAGGCAACACTTTAAAATCGTGGGCAATACAGAAGCAAAGGCCACGATTGAAAGTGTAGTTGTATGAGATAGAAATGTTGCTATATGAGGTACATGAAAGAGTGGCCATTTTGCCTTTTAGGCTACGCTTTTAAGCGTAGCTGATAAGGCAACACCTGAAAAGTGTTGCCCAAACTCTAAGGTTACGCTCGTTTTGGCCACCCCCGGAAAAGCATTGCTTAAAGTACAAAAGTGTAGCCTTTTATCAAACGCCACACTTTTTGCTAGTTTAGGCTACACTTTACTAGGGTGGCCGTAGGCCTAAAATGTTGTAGTGAAGTAGGCTTAGCAATTTGAGAACCACCACCTCCTTCATGGTTAAACTTAGGAGCACTTGATAAATCTTGATTTGGAGCCCTCTTCTTAAACGTAGGTTGTCCTTGATCCTCATACCTACCCCTTTTCAAATCTTTCCTAACCCTAGTCATCTTGGACTCCTTAATAGATTGCTCATACACAACAAGCCTAGAGATGTTCATGTCACCATGGAGCATTGCCGTACGACACTCTTCTTTCACAAAGTCAGATACACCGGTAACAAACCTACTCATCTCCTCTGTAGAGTTAGGCAACAAAGATGGAGCATACCTAGACAACATAGAGAACTTCAAAGCATACTCCACACTCATATTACCTTACCTAAGATTAATGGACTCCTCAATTTTGCACTCCCTCTTCTCTAGGGGAAAGTACTTACCCAAGAATGCTTCCTTAAACTCCTCCCATTCTATAGGACCCGCTTCCTCCGGCCTATTTGCCATCCATTGAGTGTACCAAATTTGGGCCACCTCCTTCAATTGGTACAAGTCTAGCATATGAGCTACAACATCATCTTATAGAGACTCATCATAGTCCATCATCACCACATATCACCATTTCAAGAGAAACATGCTTTCACATTAGCATAATACCACTTTATACAATATCACATTAATACCATTAGAACATCTTCACATTATATAGCTTCACACAAACTTTACATATAGCTTCATATAGGACTTTACATATAGCCTCATATGTGTATAATAATACAACAATGTAAAAACACACATAAAATGCCCTTCGTGGCCTCAATTCACAACAATGCAATTTTCCCACATTATACAACAACTTCACCAATGCCTTCATGGCTAAAATTCACACTAATACCACACAAGAATAAGATATAACACTACCACCAAAGGTGGATCCAACCTACCAACAACAATCAATTCAATAAAGAGAGTTCAAGCCTTCTTACCATAATCCAAAGCCATAGCCAAAATCACCAATACTTAACCCATAAGGCTTACCACCCTTAATTCATCTATTATCAACAATTAATCATAAATAAACATTAAACAACACAAGAGATATCAATACCATTATTCACTTTACACATAATTCCATCAACTTTGAATTTATAGAAAAAGACGCACTTCATAGCAAATTTTAGGGTTTTGTAAAAGACAAGGGTTCATGGAGTATTTCATTCAAAAACCACAAAGAAACATCAATTAATCCATACCCAAACATTTCAAATCATTTTCATATCTCCACTTTCTTCTTCCTTGAACTTGAGAGAACTTCAGAAAGAGAAAGAACTTTGGGGTTTTAATTTTGGAAGAATGAATTCAAAAACTCCTCTGAAATGTTTTAATACCTTTAAAATACTTAAAAACACTAAAAATAATAATAACCCAAAGTACGCAAACTACCCCTCACTTAGTTGGACCTTTTTAAACAATTCCAACTTTAGTTTTATTTTTGCAAATTTCGTCGGGAAACAAGTTCGCGACGCGGAGGTGTTCCCACAAGTTTTCTGGAAATTAAATTCGAGACAGTAGAGTCCGCAGTGTCTCAGCGACGCGGAGCCACTTTTTGGCCATTGGTGGAGCACGTCCGCGATGCGGAGCCACTTTTTGGCCATTGGTGGAGCAGGTCCGCGACGCGGAGCCACTCCCTCCAATAACAATTTCAAGCTGCCTTGGAAGCTTGCTTGGCCAAGGGTTGTGGTCCTCCTCGGGGACCCTTATGGTGGTCCCGGAGATTCGTACCCGAACGTTTTAACCCTAAAAACATTTATTAAGACACTAGGGTCACCTCCACTGATTTTAGACTCCAAACAACCCATAAAAACATGAACAACATACTAGAACACACCAACACGTAAAAGACTAGTTTCCGAAGTTGTCGCTTGACGTTTGACTTCCAAACTCTTTAAAACTGACTAAAAAGGCTATTCTTCATTATTTTAACAAGTTATTAATGCATAGGACCCATGTGAGGCTCTACTTTATCCTATTTCCTTTTGAGGGGTGTTATAATATCCCCAACTTGGGAACATTCGTCCTCGAATGACACTTTAAAACATTAAGGGTAATGTCTCAAGACTAGCAGCCCACGACAATCATACAATATCAATATGAAAGCACTCATCAAGGAGGAAACATCAACCCCACATAACAAGCCATTACAACACAACTTCATTCAAATTTATGAAAGTAGGAATCACACCTACAACTCAACATGCCTCAAACCCATTTTTTTTTCTATTTCTCATTTATTTGGAGGAACTTCCTTCTCCATGGCACCTCATGCTCATAACAACATCAAAGAACACAATATGCAATTATCTTATTAAAACACAATCATGCTACATCAAGAATACACTTAAGCACGCTCAACTAATTAACTCTAACAACTGTTAGCGACTCCCCAATTTATGCATATAAGGAGAACAACGATCATGAAACTGATTTTCTCATTTAAATCAAGAGCTCAATTTAAAGCATTCATCATTATAAGGAGAAATATAGAAACTCATTTTTTTCACACAAGACTCCAAAAACCATGCATCATGCTTCTACAATTCTAGGACTCAAACTCGATTAGGAATAGAAGAAGGAGACGAGAATATCCAAACTCACCTCAACTAATCTTTGAACATACCATCCCCCACTAGGAGAAACCCATCTAAACCAACACAAAAGGATTCCCATACAAAACTAGAAATTATGACTTACCGGCACGTTCATCCGGATTTACTTCCTTGTAATCTTGGAGAGCATAAAAACGATTCCTTGCTTGACCATCAACACTAGGACCACTATAAGGAGCTTGCCTAGCATTCCTTCCTTTAGCCACAATATTAGGACAATCTCTCACCTTGTGATCATTTTTCCCATAACCATAGCAACCACTAGCGCCGGATAGACACTTCCCAAAATGCTTGTTTCCACAAGTGGAACAAGTAGGCTTAGCAATTTGAGAACCACCACCTCCTTGATGGTTAACCTTTGGAGCACTTGATAAATCTTGATTTGGAGCCCTGTTCTTAAACCTTGGTTGTCCTTGATCCTCATACCTACCCCTTTTCAAATCTTTCCTAACCCTAGTCATCTTGGATTCCTTAATAGATTGCTCATACACAACAAGCCTAGAGATGTTCATGTCACCATGGAGCATTGCCATACGACACTCTTCTTTCACAAAGTCCGATACACCGGTAACAAACCTACTCATCTCCTTTCTAGAGTTAGGCACCAAAGATGGAGCATACCTAGACAACATAGAGAACCTCAAAGCATACTCCTCCACACTTATATTACCTTGCCTAAGTTTAATGAACTCCTCAATTTTGCACTCCCTCTTCTCTAGTGGAAAGGACTTACCCAAGAATGCTTCCTTAAACTCCTCCCATTCTATAGTTACCGCTTCCTCCGGCCTATTTGCCTTCCACCGAGTGTACCAAATTTGGGCCACCTCCTTTAATTGGTACAATTCTAGCATATGAGCTACAACATCATCTTATAGAGACTGATCATAGTCCATTATCACCACATATCACTATTTCAAGAGAAACATTCTTTCACATTAGCATAACACCACTTTATACAATATCACATTAATACCATCAGAACAACTTCACATTATAGCTTCACACAAACTTTTCATATAGCTTCATATAGGACTTTACATACAGCCTCATATGTGTATAATAATACAACAATGTAATAACACTCATATAATGCCCTTCGTGGCCTCAATTCACAACAATGCAATATTCCCACATTGCACAACAACTTCACCAATGCCTTCATGGCTGCAATTCACAATAATATCACACAAGAATAAGATATAAAACTTCTGGATCCAACCTACCAACAACAATCAATTCAATAAAGAGAGTTCAAGCCTTCTTACCATAATCCAAAGCCATAGCCAAATCACCAATACTTCACCCATAAGGTTTACCACCCTTAATTCATCCATTATCAACAATTAATCATAAATAAACATTAAACAACACAAGAGATATCAATACCATTCACTTTACACATAATTCCATCAACTTTGAATTTATAGAAATAGACCCACTTAATAGCAAATTTTAGGGTTTTGTAGAAGACAAGGGTTCATGGAGTATTTTATTCAAAAATCACAAACACATCAATTAATCCATACCCAAACGTTTCAAATAACTTTCATGCAAGAACCCTTGATAGAATTCAAAAAGAAGCTTTTAGTCAATTTTTGAAAACATTGTAGAATCCTTTGAAATTGCCTCTAGGATGAAAATGAGTCCTAGATAAAGAGTCACCATACCTCAATTGATGAAATCTCAACGAAATTTGGTGGAAGGGAACCCTCAATTGAAACCCTAGCTCTCCACCTTCTTCTTCCTTGAACTCAAGAGAACTTTAGAGAGAGAAAGAACAAAGGGTTTTGATTTTGGAAGAATGAATTCAAAAAAACCTCTTAAATGTTTTAATACCTTTAAAATACTTAAAAACACTAAAAATAATAATAACCCAAAGTACCCAAACTACCCCTCACTTAGATGGAACTTTTCAACAAGTCCAACTTGAGTTTTATTTTCGCAGATTTCATCGGGAAACAAGTACCTCTACTGATTTTAGACTCCAAACAACCCATAAAAACATGAACAACATACTAGAACACACCAACACGTAAAAGACTAGTTTCTGAATGGCTTGGAGGGTGGTCTCGGGGAGTCGTACCCGAACGTTTTGATCCTAAAAACATTTATTAAGACACTAGGGTCACCTCCACTTATTTTAGACTCCGAACAACCCCATAAAAAATGAACAACATACTAGAACACACCAACACGTAAAAGACTAGTTTCCGAACGTCTTGGTCGTCCCTTGACGTTTGACTTCCAAACTCTTTAAAACTGACTAAAAAGGCTATTCTTCATTATTTTAACAAGTTATTAATGCATAGGACCCATGTGAGGCTCTACTTTATCCTACTTCATTTTGAGGGGTGTTACAATATCCCCCACTTGGGAACATTCGTCCTCGAATGACACTTTAAAACATTAAGGGTAATGTCTCAAGACTAGCAGCCCACGACAATCATACAATATCAATATGAAAGCACTCATCAAGGAGGAAACAACAACTCCACATAACAAGCCATTACAACACAACTTCATTCAAATTTATGGAAGTAGGAATCACACCTACAACGTAACATGCCTCAAACCCTTTTTTTTTTTCCATTTCTCATTTATTTGGAGGAACTTCCTTCTCCATGGCACCTCATGCTCATAACAACATCAAAGAACACAATATGCAATTATCTTATTAAAACACAATCATGCTACATCAAGAATACACTTAAGCACGCTCAACTAATCAACTCTAACAACAACAACAAAAAACACAATATGCAATTATCTTATTAAAGCACAATCATGCTATATCAAGAATACACTTAAGCACGCACAACTAATCAACTCTACCAACTTTTAGCGACTCCCCAATTTATGCATACAAGTAGAACAACGATCATGAAACTGATTTTCTCATTTAAATCAAGAGCTTAATTTTTAAGCATGCATCATTATAAGGAGAAATATAGAAACTCATTTTTTTCACACAAGACTCCAAAAACCGTGCATCATGCTTCTACAATTCTAGGACTCAAACTTGATTAGGAATAGAAGAAGGAGACGAGAATATCCAAACTAACCTCAATGTATCATTCAACGTACCATCCCCCACTTAGGAGAAACCCATCTAAACCAACACAAAAGGATTCCAATACAAAACTAGAAATTATGACTTACCGGCACCTTCATCCGGATTTACTTCCTTGTTATCTTGGAGAGCATAGAAACGATTCCATGCTTGACGATCAACACTAGGACCACTATAACGAGCTTGCCTAGAATTCCTTCCTTTAGTAACAATATTAGGACAATCTCTCACCTTGTGATCATTTTTCCCACAGCCATAGCAACCACTAGTGCCGGATAGACACTTCCCAAAATGCTTCTTTCCACAAGTGGAACTAGTAGGCTTAGAAATTGGAGAACCACCACCTCCTTCATGGTTAACCTTAGGACCACTTGATAAATCTTGATTTGGAGCCCTCTTCTTAAACCTAGCTTGTCCTTGATCCTCATACCTACCCCTTTTCAAATCTTTCCTAACCATAGTCATCTTGGACTCCTTAATAGATTGCTCAAACACAATAAGCCTAGATGTTCATGGCACCATGGAGCATTGCCGTACGACACTCTTCTTTCACAAAGTCGGATACACCGGTAACAAACCTACTCATCTCCTCTCAAGAGTTAGGCACCAAAGATGGAGCATACCTAGACAACATAGAGAACTTCAAAGCATACTCCTCCACATTCATATTACCTTGCCTAAGTTTTATGAACTACTGAATTTTGCACTCCCTCTTCTCTAGGGGAAAGTACTTACCCAAGAATGCTTCCTTAAACTCCTCCCATACAATAGTTACCTCTTCCTCCGACCTATTTGCCTTCCATTGAGTGTACCAAATTTGGGCCACCTCCTTCAATTGGTACAAGTCTAGCATATGAGCTACAACATCATCTTATAGAGACTGATCATAGTCCATTATCACCACATATCACTATTTACAGAGAAACATTCTTTCACATTTGCATAATACCACTTTATGCAATATCACATTAATACCATTAGAACAACTTCACATTATAGCTTCACACAAACTTTACATATAGCTTCATATAGGACTTTACATATAGCCTCATATGTGTATAATAATACAACAATGTAATAACACTAAGACAATGCCCTTCGTGGCCTCAATTCACAACAATGCAATTTTCCCACATTATACAACAACTTCACCAATGCCTTCATGGCTAAAATTCACAATAATACAACACAAGAATAAGATATAACACTTCTGGATCCAACCTACCAACAACAATCAATTCAATAAAGAGAGTTCAAGCCTTCTTACCATAACCCAAAGCCATAGCCAAAATCACCAATACTTCACCCATAAGGCTTACCACCCATAATTCATCCATTATCAACAATTAATCATAAATAAACATTAAACAACACAAGAGATATCAATACCATTCACTTTACACATAATTCCATCAACTTTGAATTTATAGAAAAAGACGCACTTCATAGCAAATTTTAGGGTTTTGTAAAAGACAAGGGTTCATGGAGTATTTCATTCAAAAACCACAAACACATCAATTAATCCATACCCAAACGTTTCAAATCATTTTCATACAAGAACCCTTGATAGAATTCAAAAACAAGCTTTTAGTCACTTTTTGAAAACATTGGAAAATCCTTTGAAATTGACTCTAGGATTAAGATGAGTCCTAGATGAAGAGTCATCATACCTCAATTGATGAAATCTCAACGAAATTTGGTGGAAGGGAACCCTCAATTGAAACCCTAGCTCTCCACCTTCTTCTTCCTTGAACTCAAGAGAACTTTAGAGAGAGAAAGAACAAAGGGTTTTGATTTTGGAAGAATGAATTCAAAAACACCTCTTAAATGTTTTAATACCTTTAAAATACTTAAAAACACTTAAAATTATAATAACCCAGTACCCAAATTACCCCTCACTTAGTTGGACCTTTTTAAATAAGTCCAACTTGAGTTTTATTTTTGTAGATTTCGTCGGGAAACAAGTTCGCGACGCGGAGGTGTTCCCACAAGTTTTCTGGAAATTAAATTCGAGACAGTAGAGTCTGCGGTGTCTCCGCGATGCGGGGCTACCTTTTGGCCATTGGTGGAGCAGGTCCGCGACGCGGAGCCACTCCCTCCAAGGGTTGGGGTCCTCCTCGGGGACCCTTAGGGTGGTCCCGGGGAGTCGTACCCGAACGTTTTGATCCTAAAAACATTTATTAAGACACTAGGGTCACCTCTACTGATTTTAGACTCCAAACAACCCATAAAAACATGAACAACATACTAGAACACACCAACACGTAAAAGACTAGTTTCCGAACGTCTTGGTCGTCCCTTGACGTTTGACTTCCAAACTCTTTAAAACTGACTAAAAAGGCTATTCTTCATTATTTTAACAAGTTATTAATGCATAGGACCCATGTGAGGCTCTACTTTATCCTATTTCCTTTTGAGGGGTGTTATAATATCCCCAACTTGGGAACATTCGTCCTCGAATGACACTTTAAAACATTAAGGGTAATGTCTCAAGACTAGCAGCCCACGACAATCATACAATATCAATATGAAAGCACTCATCAAGGAGGAAACATCAACTCCACATAACAAGCCATTACAACACAACTTCATTGAAATTTAAAGAAGTAGGAATCACACCTACAACTCAACACGCCTCAAACCTATTTTTTTTTTCCATTTCTCATTTATTTGGAGGAACTTCCTTCTCCATAGCACCTCATGCTCATAACAACATCAAAGAACACAATATGCAATTATCTTATTAAAGCACAATCATGCTATATCAAGAATACACTTAAGCATGCTCAACTAATCAACTCAAACAACTTTTAGCGATCCCCAATTATGCATATAAGGAGAAGAACGATCATGAAACTGATTTTCTCATTTAAATCAAGAGCTCAATTTAAAGCATGTATCATTATAAGGAGAAATATAGAAACTCATTTTTTTCAAACAAGACTCCAAAAACCATGCATCATGCTTCTACATTTCTAGGACTCAAACTCGATTAGGAATAGAAGAAGGAGACGAGAATATCCAAACTCACCTGAACTCATCATTGAACATACCATCCCCCACTTAGGAGAAACCCATCTAAACCAACACAAAAGGATTCCAATACAAAACTAGAAATTATGACCTACCGGCACCTTCATCTGGATTTACTTCCTTGTTATGTTGGAGAGCATAGAAACGATTCCTTGCTTGACCATCAACACTAGGACCAATATAAGGAGCTTGCCTAGCATTCCTTCCTTTAGACACAATATTAGGACAATCTCAAACCTTGTGATCATTTTACCCACAACCATAGCAACCACTAGTGCCGGATACATACTTCCCAAAATGCTTGTTTCCACAAGTGGAACAAGTAGGCTTAGCAATTTGAGAACCACCACCTCCTTCATGGTTAACCTTAGGACCACTTGATAAATCTTGATTTGGAGCCCTCTTCTTAAACCTAGGTTGTCCTTAAACCTCATACCTACCCCTTTTAAATTCTTTCCTAACCCTAGTCATCTTGGACTCCTTAATAGATTGCTCATACACAACGATCCTAGAGATGTTCATGTTACCATGGAGCATTGCCGTACGACACTATTCTTTCACAAAGTCGGATACACCGGTAACAAACCTAATCATCTCCTCTCTAGAGTTAGGCACCAAAGATATAGCATACCTAGACAACATAGAGAACTTCAAAGCATACTCCTCCACACTCATATTACCTTGCCTAAGATTAATGACTTCCTCAATTTTGCACTCCCTCTTCTCTAGGGGAAAGTACTTACCCAAGAATGCTTCCTTAAACTCATCCCATTCTATAGTTACCGCTTCCTCCGACCTATTTGCCTTCCATTGAGTGTACCAAATTTGGGCCACCTCTTTCAATTGGTACAAATCTAGCATATGAGCTACAGCATCATCTTATAGAGACTGATCATATTCCATTATCACCACATATAACTATTTCAAGAGAAACATTCTTTCACATTTGCATAGTACAACTTTATACAATATCACATTAATACCATTAGAACAACTTCACATTATAGCTTCACACAAACTTTACATATAGCTTCATATAGGACTTTACATACAGCCTCATATGTGTATAATAATACAACAATGTAATAACACTCATATAATGCCCTTCGTGGCCTCAATTCACAACAATGCAATATTCCCACATTGCACAACAACTTCACCAATTGCCTTCATGGCTGCAATTCACAATAATATCACACAAGAATAAGATATAAAACTTCTGGATCCAACCTACCAACAACAATCAATTCAATAAATAGAGTTCAAGCCTTTCTTACCATAATCCAAAGCCATAGCGAAATCACCAATACTTCACCCATAAGGCTTACCACCCTTAATTCATCCATTATCAACAATTAATCATAAATAAACATTAAACAACCCAAGAGCTATCAATACCATTCACTTTTACACATAATTCCATCCACTTTTGAATTTATAGGAATAGACCCACTTCATAGTAAATTTTAGGGTTTTGTAGAAGACAAGGGGTTCATGAAGTATTTCATTCAAAAATAACAAACACATCAATTAATCCATACCCAAACGTTTCAAATAACTTTAATGCAAGTCCAACTTGAGTTTTATTCTTGCAAATTTCGTCGGGGAACAAGTTCGCGACGCGGAGCTGTTCCCTCAAGTTTTCTGGAAATTAAATTCGAGACGGTAGAGTCTGCGGTGTCTCCGCGATGCGGGGCTACCTTTTGGCCATTGGTGGAGCAGGTCCGCGACGCGGAGCCACTACCTTTTGGCCATTGGTGGGGCAGGTCCGCGACGCGGAGCCACTCCCTCCAATAACAACTTCAAGCTGCCTTGGTAGCTTGCTTAGCCAAAGGTTGTGGTCCTCCTCGGGGACCCTTAGGGTGGTCC